>NC_134357.1:233510297-233812241 GCF_048569485.1 Anomaloglossus baeobatrachus
TTAAGACCCCACCAGAAGACCTCTTAGGGTAAATGTCTAGACATGCAGCCACTGTACAAAAGAGACCTCATGTACAGAGTCAAAAGAGAGTGACTGTGATCTCTACAGCCATAGCTGCGATCACTACAGCTACCGCATTCACTGACACTGCATTATTGAATTTATCCCTTTCAAGGACAGGACACTGGCAACAAGGAGTGGGGGTCCCCTTTCAGACACTACCTAGACCATCAGCCCACCTTTGCGGGATGTCCCTATAAGAAAACATTGGCCAGTGATTGCGGCAGTGAAGCCACGGAGACAGAAGTGCGGTCCCCGCACTCCAGGAAATCAGACTGTGCCTATTCAAAATGCAAAAAGCATTGGACCCTGACAGAAAACCCGTTCAGGAATATATTTAGACCTCCAGCAAGGCAATATATATTGCAGGAATGCCCCACACAGAGACAGAGGTCCACGTCTGTGAATGCTCCAACCGTGGTGAAGACTGTTTCATTCATGTCTGTCAATCCTTCCAATACACCTTCTGACGTGGCAAGGCAGTAGTGGGTAAACATAGAGACCCCCTCCTAAGTCCCATCTATGACTATAATAGTGCAACACCTGTCACAGGATGCTCTATCCTGTGGGCAGGAACCCGCGATTGTGGTGGTTTCAGTTACTATTGCCGCAAACCCTATACAGCTCACTGATGATGCAGGACGGAGGTTGAAACATGCAGAGGATTCCCTATGAAACCCACCAAACCAAGAAATAGCTTGACATATATTGAGCAAGATCCTCACTCTTATTTACTCTTACTCAGGGTTATGAGCAGGGGCGTAATGACCGCGGTCATAGAGGTCGCTATCACAACAGGGCACACAGGGTTAGGGGCCTGGTGCCCACCCTGCAGATCAGCAGCCGGCTCCTCTCTGTGAGAGAGGAGCTGCACTGTTCTGTGACAGACCTCGCAGCCGCTATATGGCTCATGAGTCAAGGGGGCCCATTGTCAGTGGCAGCAGCACCAGGCCCCCCTCACCTGTCATTGCACACAGCAATGATGAAGCATCGAGTGGCACGCTCCGCTCAATGCTTAATCATTCTCTCCCTGTGCCTGCGCTCGACATCACAGTACAGCCGAGAGCTATGACATCACCACTGTGCGACTGCTGTGCTGAGACTGCAGAGCGCAGAATGAAGGATGGGAGGACGCTCTGACCGGAGCAGCAGGGAAATGAGAATGAGGAGAGGTGAGTACTTGTTTGTTTTTTTTAAATTAGTGAGTACACGGTGGCCAGAGGCCTATGGAGCTGCATTATTTATGGAGGTCTAGGGGGCTGCATTATACATGGAGATCTATGGGGCTGCATTATTCATGGAGGTCTCTGGGGCTGCATTATACAACATGAAGGACACTTTATACATGGACTATAGGGGTGCATTATACATGGAGGACTATGGGGCTGCATAATACAATATGAAGGACACCTTATACATGCACTATAGGGGTGCATTATACATGGATGACTATGGGGCTGCATAATACAATATGAAGGTGACACACCCAAGGACCTGTGGGATACTCGGTTCCGGACGTTGAATCACGGGGACGTGTCGTGGTTCCGTGGCCCTGGTGGTCGCTTGAAAATGATAAAGGAAAATAAAATAAAATGTCTTTCGTGACGCCACTTGCTGTATGCAGCTATATGAGGGAGCCACCGCTGTGTAGTCTCTCACGGCTGGGGCTATTGGTATTGAGCAGCTTGGATGTTATGGCCCTCCGCAGGTAGAGCTAAGCTCCAGGGAAGAATGATGATGGTTGTAGTATAGTGGAAGTTGGGGATGCAGAGGTGCGGGAAGAATTCAGATGACACAGGGACTGCGGTTCAACTTGTTCTTTACTTACTGGTTCTGTGGTACAGCCATCCGCCTGGTGCTGGTTTCTGCCAATGTGGGTATCAGGTGATCCTGTTTTCTTTTTATCCCGGTGCCAGTGTTGTGACCTGGCGAGCTCTTCCTCCATTCACCCTACTGTAATTGGTGGGTCCCTGTGGCCTGAAGCGTTTTGGGGTCCCCTCCTAGTCTCACAGTCCTGGCCCGTATGGCAGGCAGCTTGAACCTCTCAATGGGTTGGACCTCTGTCCCAGTTCCCAGGTTCCCTCTTTGCTGCTGTGTCCCAGACTCTAAAGTTGGTGAGGAACCTTGATGATCCACTCTGGCAGATTTAACAGGTGAGCCTAAAGCGTCCTCCTGAACTAGGGCTCTGCACCCCACCTGTGCTCGGTCTTGTGAGTACTTGACACTGTATTCTCCCTAGCGACCGAACTCCTTTAGCCCACCAATGTCACTCCTGGTATTTCTCACTGGACCGATTCTCCTCACATCCTCCCTGATTCCACGTAAACTCCTGACTGACTTTCAAATGTCCCTGTCAACTGTCAACTGTCCAGACTAGTCTGTTATGATCCGGAACCATGGAAGACCACCATAAATCATTGGTAAAAGGTGACAAGAGCATTGGCAACTAATCTGGCTGCCATCCCCTTACTAACCATCACAACTAGAAGTAGCTGAGGGGTGAACTAACATCCTGTGCACCGCGGACCCAGCCGGAGAACTAGCTATCCTAAAGGAAGGAAAGATGAATAACTCTCTGCCTCAGAAAATAGACAAAGAATAGCAAGCCCCCCACATTCAAAGACTGCGGTGATATAGGAAAACACAATACACAGATAGATGATAGGATTAGCAAAAGGTGAGGCCCCCACTGACTAAAATAGGAAAGGACAGGAAAGGGGCTGATGGTGGCCAGAGAAAAACCCTGCAAAATTCCAAACTCCTGATAGTACAAAAAGGCCCTCAGATCGCACGATCTGCACTCCGCCCTATACCAGGCGCTCTTGTCATACCAATGAACAGAAAACATGAATCATTACAAATTCAAAAAGCCACAAACACATGGACTTATAAGAGCTATACTCCAAACATAACTGCAGGGAGTTTCCCAGCTAAACAACTGAGAGGGAAGATCCCTGCATGCAAATAAACTGAAAATAACCACAGCAAATGACAAACTCAGAAAAGAGTAAAAGAACCAAACAACAAATAAAGAGCAAAGCACTTATCTGGGGTAGATGTTGTGTGGAGCAGAATGAAGCAGGCTGGTGAACAAAGAACAACTGACATCCGGCATAGCCTGCTATCAGACCAGGATTTCAATAAGCAGAGAGTTAGCAAAGGAAACGCCCATTGCTCCACACACCTGGTCTATGTCCAAACCATTCCTGGCCACAAGAGGGAGCTTCCCAGCAGCCAAAGCATAACTGACATTCACAACACTAGTCCCTCCCCCTCCCGAGTTTCTGTCAAGCAGGACTGGATACATCCTGACCAATAGGTGACCATCCATCTGTGATACCAATGTGATATGACTGAAGAATGAGTGTGATTTACATAGGGATCATAATCAAAAGATATAGTGATCCCAGATATTATTTGATCCATAAATAATTCAGTATCAGAGAAAGATTTCCTCTGGTTCAACCTATTTCACTATGACCAAGCATACAAATTATTGTAAGTCTTGAACAAACCACTAATGAGGAAGTAACATTTACAGTTCCACAGTCAGGAAACTGTGGTTGGTTGACGACAGGTGCAAGGAAGCTAGCATGTAAAATTCACGGCTCCTTGCAATATCTCCAGGAAAACTGTGGTCAACTGGCAGAATATACAGGAAACGTGCAGGAAGCTGCTGGTGCCCACAGCAACTTGTGGTCAAGTTACATGAACATGACTCAGCTGTCACATGCTGGTCACAATTGTAATACTGCATTTGCACACGACTACAAATTTTCCTATAAAAAGACAGGACTCGCTTGATGATTAGGGACATTTCCAGGATGCTCAAGTGGACGCACTGTTCCTGTGATGCAAATGCCATGTTGTTTCCTTATCACTAATCGAGTCCCTCCGATGAGAAAGGATTGCTACAACCTAACGTTAATGTTGATGCATATTTCTGTTATTGTATAAGATTCTATGACTATAAAGTAGATCTAATGCGTATGTACCATTGATTATTCATGTGCTATTAAAATAAATAGTATCTTGCGATAAAGAATCTTAGTATTCGTGCCTGATTAGGATATCAGTGAGCGCTTCGTAAGTACGGGCTTTCAGCCCCCTTTTTAGGAGAATTTAGCAAGACACCATCAGATCTGTCTCTAGCCTTTTACCCAGTCTAGAAAAAGGGCAAAGAAATATGTGTGTTTTAAATGGTGTTGTTTGGTGTTTATCGGCACTGGTCTCCCAGGAACCCCAGATACAGTGCTGGCCAAAAGTATTGGCACCCCTGCAATTCTGTCAGAGAATACTCAGTTTCTTCCTGAAAATGATTGCAATCACAAATTCTTTGGTATTATTATCTTCATTTATTTTGCTTGCAATGAAAAAACACAAAAGAGAATGAAACAAAAATCAAATCATTGATCATTTCACACAAAACTCCAAAAATGGGCCAGACAAAAGTTATGGCACTCTTAGCCTAAGGCGGGCTTTGCACGCTGCGACATCGGTAACAATGTGTTACCGATGCTGCAGCGATAGTCCCGCCCCCGTCGCACGTGCAATATCTAGTGAAAGCTGCCGTAGCGATTATTATCGCTACGGCAGTTTCACACGCACATACCTGCCGTGCGACGTTCCTCTGGCCGGCGACCCGCCTCCTTCCTAAGGGGGCGGGTCGTGCGGCGTCACGGCAGGCGGCCAATTGAAGTGGAGGGGCGGAGATGAGCAGGATGTAAACATCCCGCCCACCTCCGTCCTTCTCATTGCAGCCGGCGGCAGGTAAGGTGAAGTTCCTCGCTCCTGCGGCTTCATACACAGCGATGTGTGCTGCCGCAGGAGCGAGGAACAACATCGTACCTGCCGCTGCACCAGCATTATGGAAATGTCGGAGGCTGCAGCGATGATACGATAACGACGCTTTTGCGCTCGTTCATCGTATCAAAAAGGATTTGCACGTTGCGATATCGACTGCGACGCCGGATGTGCGTCACTTTCGATTTGACCCCATCGACATCGCACGTGCAATGTCGCAACGTGCAAAGCCGCCCTTATACTTGGTTGCACAACCTTTAGCCAAAATAAGTGCGAACAACCGCTTCCGGTAACCATCAATGAGTTTCTTACAATGCTCTGCTGGAATTTTAGACCATTCTTCTTTGGCAAACTGCTCCAGGTCCCTGAGATTTGAAGGGTGCCTTCTCAAAACTGCCATTTTGAGATCTCTCCACATGTGTTCTATGGGATTCAAGTCTGGACTCATTGCTGGCCACTTTAGTAGTCTCCAGTGCTTTCTCTCAAACCATTTTCTAGTGCTTTTTGAAGTGTGTTTTGGGTCCTTGTCCTGCTGGAAGACCCATGGCCTTTGAGGGAGACCCAGCTTTCTCACACTGGGCCCTACTTTATGCTGCAAAATTTGTTGGTAGTCTTCAGACTTCATAATGCCATGCACACGGTCAAGCAGTCCAGTGCCAGAGGCAGCAAAGCAACCCCAAAACATCAGGGAACCTCCACCATGTTTGACTGTAGGGACCGTGTTCTTTTCTTTGAATGCCTCTTTTTTTTCCTGTAAACTCTATGTTGATGGCTTTTCCCAAAAAGCTCTACTTTTGTCTCATCTGACCAGAGAACATTCTTCCAAAACGTTTTAGGCTTTCTCAGGTAGGTTTTGGCAAACGCCAGCCTGGCTTTTTTATGTCTCGGGGTAAGGAGTGGGGTCTTCCTGGGTATCCTACCATACAGTCCCTTTTCATTTAGACACCGACAGATAGTACGGGTTGACACTGCAGGGCAGCTTGAACTTGTTTGAATGTTAGTCGAGGTTCTTTATCCACCATCCGCACAATCTTGCGTTGAAATCTCTTGTCAAATTTTCTTTTCCTTCCACATCTAGGGAGGTTAGCCACAGTGCCATGGGCTTTAAACTTATTGATGACACTGCGCACCGTTGACACAGGAACTTTCAGGTCTTTGGAGATGGACTTGTAGCCTTGAGATTGCTCATGCTTCCTCACAATTTGGATTCTCAAGTCCTCAAACAGTTCTTTGGTCTTCTTTCTTTTCTCCATGCTCAATGTTGTACACACAAGGACACAGGACAGAGGTTGAGTCAACTTTAATACATGTCAACTGGCTGCAAGTGTGATTTAGTTTTTGCCAACACCTGTTAGGTGCCACAGGTAAGTTACAGGTGCTGTTACTTATACAAATTAGAGAAGCATCACATGATTTTTCAAACAGTGCCAATACTTTTGTCCACCCCCTTTTTTATGTTTGGTGTGGAATTAAATCCATTTTGGCTTTATGACAATTGTTGTTTTTTTTTTTCATTGAAGACAAATTAAATGAAGATCCGCTGCCAGAACGACAGCAATGATGTCACGCTGGCCTATTACCGAGCAAGGCGTCACAAGCACATGACCAGGGACCAATCGGCTTAGAAGGTGTCAGAGACATGTGACCTTGTGTCACAAGCACATGACCAGCGGCCAATCAGCTTAGAAGGTGTCAGAGACATGTGACCTCGTGTCAGTGATGATGTCACTCGCACATGTGCAATGGCTCCAAGATAGGACTTAGTCTCCAGCGCATGTGCAGTAGCAAGAAATCCGAACATAGTCTCCAGTGCCACAGCAAAGGGGAAGGAGACACGCAGATACCCAGACACGGGAACTGTAACAGTACCTCCCCCTCAAGGGCCCCCCTCCCGGCGGCGCAGGTAATCGGCAATTAAGTCAGGAGCATGGACAGCCTCCTCAGGCTCCCAAGAGCGATGTTCCGGGCCTTAGCCCTCCCAATCTATCAAGAAGAACCTGCATCCTCGAACCATCTTAGAACCAACTATGGCTTGTACCTCATAGCTAGCGCGCGAGGAATCAGAGGCAGGAGAGTGCACTTCACGAGCGTGAGGTAAAATTGCCGGCTTTAACAGTGAAACATGGAATTTGTCATGGATCCTAAGATGGACGGGTATCTTCAATTGGTAGACTACAGGAATTACCTGTCGAAGAACCTCATAAGGACCCAGGAAGTGAGGAGCAAATTTGACAGAGCTTACTCTAAGTTTCACGTGTTTTGCAGAGAGCCACACAAAGTCCCCTGGAGAAAAGACAGGAGTCGGGCGACGAAACCGATCGGACACCGTCTTCATACGGTCCTTAGCTGCTTGAATCGACTCTTGAGTCCGATCCCAGACCTCTCTGGCATTAGTTGCCCAGTCGGCCACAAGAGGAGGAGGTGCAGCAGCGGGAAACGGTACCGGTACCCTAGGGTGTTGCCCATTATTGAGTACGAATGGTGTCTGCCCAGTGGCCTCAGCCAGAGAATTGTTAAGGGCAAATTCTGCCCAGGGTAGGAGGGAGGACCAGTTATCGTGGTTCTCAGCAACAAAGTGTCGAAGGTATATAATCATGGATTGATTGGTACGCTCAACCAAACCATTGATCTCCGGATGGTATGCCGAAGAGAGATTGAACTCAATTTTCAGAAGGCTACAAAGATCTCGCCAGAAACGGGAAGCAAATTGCAGACCTCTATCACAAATGATACGATCTGGCATCCCGTGAAGCCTAAAGACATGCTTGAGGAATAGTTTGGCTAGTACCCTGGAAGATGGGATTCTCGATAACGGTACGAGATGAACCATCCGGGAGAAATGGTCCATAATGACCCACACAAATCGATGTCCCTGTGAACACGGAAGATCACCCACAAAGTCAATGCCTACCACCTCCCATGGTCTATCTGGCACTGGTAAAGGATGCAAGAGTCCAGCCGGTCTCTGCTGTAATGGACGGTTGCGAGCACACGAGTAGCAGGAACCGACATATCTCTTGACATGGCTGGCTAAGTGTGGCCACCAATACCACCTCTCCAGTAACTCTCGTGTCCGCCTAATACCAAAATGCCCACCCACCTTTGAGGTGTGGGCCCACGACAGTATATCATTCTGTCGATCAGGCGGCACAAAGGTCTTGCCCGGTGGGATTTGGTCTAACGTCACAGGGGAGAGCGTATGAAAAACCCTGGAGGGAAGGATAAGACGAGGTTCGTCAATCTCTTCCTGGGTAGAAACCATAGAGTGAGACAGAGCGTCTGCCTTGTTATTCTTACTCCCAGACAGATAGTTGATGGAGAAGTGAAAGCGGGAGAAAAACAAGGACCAGCGGGCTTGGCGAGGATTCAGACGCTGAGCGGTTTGTAAGTACGTCAGATTCTTATGGTCTGTATAGACCTGGAAAGGATGTTTAGCTCCTTCTAGCAAGTGACGCCACTCCTCCAAGGCTAATCTCAGGGCGAGCAGTTCCCTATCCCCAATGGTATAGTTTCTCTCTGCCGGTGAAAAGGTTTTAGCAAAGAAGAAACATGGCCTTTTTCTACCTACTCCGTTCTTTTGATACAAGACCGCACCAGCACCCACTGAGGATGCATCAACCTCCAAGAGGAAGGGCTTATTCTCATCGGTTCTTTGAAGAACGGGAGCAACTGAAAAGTGTCTTTTTACTGCCTCAAAAGCCTGGGATGTCTCAGTAGACCAGACTTTTGGATTAGCACCTTTCTTAGTCAAGGCCACCAAAGGAGCCACCAAAGTGGAGAAATGGGGTATGAACTGCCGGTAGTAATTTATGAATCATAAGAAGTGTTGCACAGCCTTCAAGGACTGAGGTTCGGACCATTCCAGGACAGCAGAGAGCTTCGCAGGATCCATAGCCAGGCCTCTTGTGAGATAATGTAATCCAAAAAAGGCTATGAGGACTGCTCGAATACACACTTTTCGAGTTTAGCAAACAAGGAGTGCTCCCTTAAACGGAGAAGGACACGAACGACATCCTGACGATGAGTCTCCAGATCAGGAGAAAAAATCAGGATGTCGTCCAGATACACCACGACGGAGGATAACAGTAAATCCCTGAACACATCGTTTACGAAGTCCTGAAATACTGCGGGTGCATTACATAAACCAAAAGGCATGACAAGGTATTCATAGTGACCATCTTGGGTGTTAAAAGCTGTCTTCCATTCGTCACCCTCTCGAATTCGTACCAAGTTATATGCACCCCGCAGATCCAACTTCGTAAAAACCTGAGCTCCCCTCAATCTGTTAAAGAGCTCCGAAATTAAAGGTAACGGGTATTTGTTCTTTATTGTGATTGCGTTGAGACCCCTGTAATCTATGCAGGGACACAAATCTCCTTCTTTCTTCCGAACAAAGAAAAACCCAGCTCCCGCGGGAGAGACAGACTTACGAATGAACCCCTTCTCTAAATTCTCTCTTATATAGGTCGACATGGCCTCAGACTCAGGTATTGACAGAGGGTAAACCCTGCCCTTAGGTGGAACCGAACCTGGGATAAGGTCTATGGCGCAGTCATACGGCCTATGGGGTGGAAGAACCTCAGCACCCTGTTTGGAGAACACGTCAGCGAAATCCAAATAGGGTGTTGGTATAGGAGAGAGATCAGTCGATGCAGTCGCAACGACTTTAGGGGGTGAGAGGAAACATCGGGACTGACAGTTCGAACCCCATCTGATGACATTGTCAGACTCCTAGTCAATCAACGGAGCATGCTTCCGAAGCCAAGGAAGCCCTAGGAGTACGTCGTCAAGGCCCTCAGGCAAAACGAGAAAAGAAATATCCTCCACATGGTCATGGAACAGAATAAGGCGCAAGGGTACTGTCCTCAATGTAATGGAATCAGGCAACATGGTTCCATTTACAACACGGACAGGAATGGGCGCCTCCAACATAATAGAGGGAATATTATGCTGTTTAACGAAACCAGAGGAAATAAAGATACCGTCAGCCCCAGAATCAATAAAAGCCTTGATAGGCACCGTAGTCCCGGAGAACGAGAGCTGACCTGTAAAACTACACTTGGAGGGTGCAGAAGGCGTACCTAGTAACCCCCCTCCTATAGATACTAGGGTTGAGAGTTTCCCTGGCGGCTGGGACACTTGTTAGCATAGTGACCCACACGACGACACACGTAACATGTAGGAGGACCAGACTTGCGTAGTCTGGAGGACGTATGACCTAACTCCATAGGAGTGGGAGATGTCTCAGATGCTGAGGAAGATGGTGGGGGACCCTCAACAACTGGAATAGCCCGATGCTTAGGGCGTGAGGAAGAGACGAGTCTACGTTCTTTATGGCATACGTCGATCCTTGTTCCTACAGTGATTGAGTCCTCCAGAGAAGCAGGGACCTCACGAGTAGCAAGGGCATCTTTGACATAGCCTGCCAACCCTCTCCAGAAGATAGGAATCAACACCTTCTCTGACCAATCTAGTTCTGCCACCAGAGTTCTAAAAGCAATGGCATAAGAACTAGTGGATAACGAACCCTGAGATAGATCTAACAGTCTCAGGGCCGCATCATGGGTAACCTGCGGACCCATGAATACCGCTTTAAGAGCATCAAGAAAGTCTTGATGTCTCAGAGTAACCACATCAGAGCGCTCTCATAGGGGAGTCGCCCATTCTAAGGCTTTGTCCTGAAGTAAGGATATGATAAAGCCTACTCTGGACCTCTCCGTAGAGAAGCGAGAAGAGTTGCCCTCTAGGTGTATCTGACACTGACTAATGAAACCACGACATGATCTGGCATCGCCAGAATACCTGTTAGGCAGAGCAAGTCGAGGATCATGTGCAGATGTCACCATGGACTGAGGTTTATCCTCTATAGTCTTGAGCCGCGACTCAAGTACTTGTATGTAACGGTGTAACTGCTGATATTCTGCCATAACTGCCAGACCCTTGGCTCAGTCCTAATGTTACGGGGGCTGTCTGAATATAAAAACCAAAGGGATATCAGACAGTCAGGGTCCACCGTGCAAAGTCTCTGCTGCAGACTATGGCAGAGAATAAGGGGTATCTTGTACCACGAAAGCAGTACTGACACTGATACGTCTCAGTGACACTAGAGCCAATCACGGCGTGTACTGTTAAAGTCACAGCGACTACCGTATTTAGCATTAACGTAAAAGGGATATGTTAATGAGTGAGGAAGAGTATATAAGTGTGCCGCTGTAAATAGTAGTAGCACAAGTGCAGAGTGCAATACCTCTGTTAAACTCACAGAGGAATATAGTTAGGAAATAAAGCAATTCCTCCCTTACTTGGAGGGTGTGTGGTATGGTCTCTGTTAATGGTCACAGAGACAAAAGCAGTGAGTGTGAAATGGCACCTACCTAGGTCCGTTCCTCTAGCGGTGCCAGGAGACGGGCATCAGCGTAAGCTGCACAAAGCTCCTACCTGCGTTCGCTCCACTAGTGTGCGAGGACACGAACCACTAGATATGGCACCTGCCTAGGTCCGCTCCACTAGTGGTGCAAAGGAGATGGACAGCAGCACAAGCCGCACAAAGCTCCTACCTGCATTCGCTCCACTAGTGTGCGAGGACACGAACCACTAGATATGGCGCCTGCCTAGGTCCGCTCCACTAGTGGTGCAAAAGAGACGGACAGCAGCACAAGCCACACAAAGCTCCTACCTATGTTCGCTCCCCTAGTGTGCGAGGATACAAACAACTGCCAGATGCAGTATAAGGAACGTTACCCTAGCGGCAATGTCCACCTACGAGTAGAATCACAAGGCCCAGACGGGCCATGTCCTGCCTATGTCCGCTCCACTAAGGTGCAAGGATACGGACCGCAGCCGAAGCTGTAAGGTACAAGAACGCTACCCTGCCAATAGCGCTCACCTAGCATAGACAAATAGATGCCTAGAGGGACGTGCACAGAGCATCTACTCTCATGCATGAACCAAGAGGACTGAGCGCCGAGCAGCGTGCGTCAGGGTCTTATATAGACTCTGTGCCTCATCCAAGATGGAGGACACCAGATCCAATCCGCTGCCAGAACGACAGCAATGACGTCACGCTGGCCTATCACCGAGCAAGGCATCACAAGCACATGACCAGCGACCAATCGGCTTAAAAGGTGTCAGAGACATGTGACCTCATGTCAGTGATGATGTCACTCGCACATGTGCAATGGCTCCAAGATAGGGCTTAGTCTCCAGCGCTCTCACATGTGCAGTATCAAGAAATCCGAACATAGTCTCCAGTGCCACAGCAAAGGGGAAGGAGACACGCAGATACCCAGAAACGGGAACCGTAACAGTAATACTGTATTTACAAACAAATCAGGAAAATTCTCAAAAAATATCTCAAGGCCATCCAGAAAGAAAACTCCTTTGTTTATTTAGACCAGTCAAGAAAAAATAATCTAAAAATTAGAGGTATTCCCCAAAAAATATCCTCTTCTAATTTGAACAATCTATAACAAATATGACAGCACAAATAATTCCAGAATTTAACAATAAGGAAATTGTTTTCCCAAACCACAGCATCTACCTGGGATAATACCTAGAGACATAAGTGTCAGATTTTGATTGTCTTATATTAGAGATAGAATCCTTTCTCTCACAAGAGGCTTTCAGGGACTGCCAAAACCATTCAATGACATTCTTTTTTTAAAGACCTCTCCAGAACAACCATGCAATCCAAGAAATCCTTTAAAAAGATAACAAACAAATTTATACAAGCAGGGATTAAGTACCAATGGACTAGCTCCTCGATTCTACAAGGTATCAAGAAAATATCTACAGCAGACGACGGCCCAGAACTTCTCCGACAACTAGGAATTGACATAATAGGGAAATGAAAAGAAGACTTAATCCATCTTGGCTTTTATAAGTGGACTTAAAGCAAACTGTCCCCCACCAGTCAGGTCTTTTCCCGACCAATTGCAAGCGTGAACCAAGCAATAAATGTTTACGGTATATTGTCTGTTAATAATCTTTTCTCTTTCAGCTACTAGATTGTATTCTAGAAATGTTTTTTAAAGTGTGAATCACATGTAAATATAAATACATATTAATGTTTGCCACTCCTCCCTTTTCTTTAAAATATATATTTATTTTCCTACCCCTTTTTCCTCCCTCATTGTCCCTCCTCACACAATAAAACATTTTGTTTAATTTTCCTTACCTCCCTTTTACCCTCGTTTCCTCCCTCTCTCCATATACAGTATGTAATAATATATCATACTGTTTATTATTTGTTTATTGTTCCTGGTATTGTTTCATGTTTTCTTGTTTTCTTGCTTCTGTAATTATTTTATGAAATATAAAAATAATAATAAAACAGAACTGAGGTTGAAAGCTGCATGCACCTTATAATGGTGCGATCCACAATGCACTGTGACCTTCTAGTCCCAGATGCCCAGAGATCACATTTATTCGTACACACTAATGACAACTACCTTTGCAATGTTAATCACAGTTTGCACAGTGACGCCACCTATTTGCTGTACGCTATTTTCTCTGACTTATAGACCAGTGTTGGTAATTTTTACTTCAATGCTGACCCACAGAATAAAGTTAGTTCAGCAAATGGAAAGCATAACATTTAAAATGTCAAAAAGCAACAATAGAATTGCTGTTTTGTTCTACTTCATCCTATATACAGTTAATATAAATTTGGCATTAGGTTTACAACTTATCCATGAAAAAATCTAGCCTTAACACAACTATGTCAATGAAAAGAAAAAAGTTACGTTTCCTGAAATGTGATAAAGGATAAAAATAAAAAACTATGCGTGAACATTAAAACCAAATTAGGCCTTGACCCTAAGGGGTTAAGTACTCAATGTACTAAATTAAGACACAAAATTGCCATATCTGTCATCATTGCTAATTGATGATTTTAAGTGCAACATAGTTTTGTTTTTTTGTTGTTTTGCAACTAGATGGAATAAAAATACTCTTCCGGCAATAAAACATGTAATGACGCTAAACTCTAAAGATTCAGAGAATATTTGCCTTCATTTTTGTTATTGGGGAATTAATAATAAAATAGGCAACAAAATTATTATTTTAATACTAACTTTTTCATTACGTTATGGTACAATCTACTCCAGAGATGCTTCTAATGACTAGAGTTGAGCGCGGTTCGTGGTTCGTGGTTCTCCAGTTCGCGGCTCGAGTGATTTTGGGGCATGTTCTAGATCGAACTAGAACTCGAGCTTTTTGCAAAAGCTCGATAGTTCTAGAAACGTTCGAGAACGGTTCTAGCAGCCAAAAAACAGCTAAATCATAGCTTGGTTTCTGCTGTAATAGTGTAAGTCACTCTGTGAATCAAACTATTATCACATTTCAGTGTATAGTGTGCGTGAACAGCGCCTTCAGATCACTGCTGTTTCTATAATGGCGATCGCCATTTTTTTTTTTTTTTTTTCTTGTCTTCCTTCCCTAAGCGCGCGCGTCTTGTGGGGCGGGCCAGCATGTCAGCCAATCACAGACACACACACACCTAAGTGGACTTTGAGCCAGAGAAGCAACGGCATGTGTGATAGGATCTGCATGTCACATGTCCCTGCATTATAAAACCGGACATTTTCTTCACGAACGCCATTATCTGCCTTCTGCGTCTTTGGTGTCAGACATCAGTGTCACAGCTCCGTCCTCCTGAGTCCTATAGCCGATACAGCTGTATGCGCTGCATACACAGCGTTAGACAGCTTAGGGAGAGCACATTCTAGCAGTCCTTTTAAGGGCTCAAAGCGGCAGGGTCAGAGAGCCATAAGTGACAGGTCCTGCAAACAGCAACAGCGTCTGTGTAGCCCAGGTCAGGGATTTCCTCTCTGCATTTCACCATTAGGAGGGAATAGAAAGGCAGGCTTCCATTCCTCTACCCAGAGCCCCACAATCCTGCCACTGTACCCTCTTGTCCTCTGCACACTCCAACTCATTCTAAGTAAGCCATTATACTAGCAAACATTCAGTGTACCTAGTGGCATCCTATACGTGGCTATTGGACTTTGCTATAGTCCCACTAGTGCCAAGACATTTGCAGAGCGCATCTGCCTGCGTTGCACACTCCAACTAATTATAACTAAGCCATTATACTAGCACACACTCAGTGTACCTAGTGGCATCCTATACGTGGCTATTGGACTTTGCTATAGTCCCACTAGTGCCAAGACATTTGCAGAGCGCATCTGCCTGCGTTGCACACTCCAACTAATTATAACTAAGCCATTATACTAGCACACACTCAGTGTACCTAGTGGCATCCTATACGTGGCTATTGGACTTTGCTATAGTCCCACTAGTGCCAAGACATTTGCAGCACGTCTGCCTGCGTTGCACACTCCAACTAATTATAACTAAGCCATTATACTAGCACACACTCAGTGTACCTAGTGGCATCCTATACGTGGCTATTGGACTTTGCTATAGTCCCACTAGTGCCAAGACATTTGCAGCACGTCTGCCTGCGTTGCACACTCCAACTAATTATAACTAAGCCATTATACTAGCAAACACTCAGTGTACCTAGTGGCATCCTATACGTGGCTATTGGACTTTGCTATAGTCCCACTAGTGCCAAGACATTTGCAGCACGTCTGCCTGCGTTGCACACTCCAACTAATTATAACTAAGCCATTATACTAGCACACACTCAGTGTACCTAGTGGCATCCTATACGTGGCTATTGGACTTTGCTATAGTCCCACTAGTGCCAAGACATTTGCAGAGCGCATCTGCCTGCGTTGCACACTCCAACTAATTATAACTAAGCCATTATACTAGCACACACTCAGTGTACCTAGTGGCATCCTATACGTGGCTATTGGACTTTGCTATAGTCCCACTAGTGCAAAGACATTTGCAGCACGTCTGCCTGCGTTGCACACTCCAACTAATTATAACTAAGCCATTATACTAGCACACACTCAGTGTACCTAGTGGCATCCTATACGTGGCTATTGGACTTTGCTTTAGTCCCACTAGTGCCAAGACATTTGCAGAACGCATCTGCCTGCGTTGCACACTCCAACTAATTATAACTAAGCCATTATACTAGCACACACTCAGTGTACCTAGTGGCATCCTATACGTGGCTATTGGACTTTGCTATAGTCCCACTAGTGCCAAGACATTTGCAGCACGTCTGCCTGCGTTGCACACTCCAACTAATTATAACTAAGCCATTATACTAGCACACACTCAGTGTACCTAGTGGCATCCTATACGTGGCTATTGGACTTTGCTATAGTCCCACTAGTGCCAAGACATTTGCAGAGCGCATCTGCCTGCGTTGCACACTCCAACTAATTATAACTAAGCCATTATACTAGCACACACTCAGTGTACCTAGTGGCATCCTATACGTGGCTATTGGACTTTGCTATAGTCCCACTAGTGCCAAGACATTTGCAGAGCGCATCTGCCTGCGTTGCACACTCCAACTAATTATAACTAAGCCATTATACTAGCACACACTCAGTGTACCTAGTGGCATCCTATACGTGGCTATTGGACTTTGCTATAGTCCCACTAGTGCAAAGACATTTGCAGCACGTCTGCCTGCGTTGCACACTCCAACTAATTATAACTAAGCCATTATACTAGCACACACTCAGTGTACCTAGTGGCATCCTATACGTGGCTATTGGACTTTGCTATAGTCCCACTAGTGCCAAGACATTAGCAGCACGTCTGCCTGCGTTGCACACTCCAACTAATTATAACTAAGCCATTATACTAGCACACACTCAGTGTACCTAGTGGCATCCTATACGTGGCTATTGGACTTTGCTATAGTCCCACTAGTGCCAAGACATTTGCAGAGCGCATCTGCCTGCGTTGCACACTCCAACTAATTATAACTAAGCCATTATACTAGCACACACTCAGTGTACCTAGTGGCATCCTATACGTGGCTATTGGACTTTGCTATAGTCCCACTAGTGCCAAGACATTTGCAGAGCGCATCTGCCTGCGTTGCACACTCCAACTAATTATAACTAAGCCATTATACTAGCACACACTCAGTGTACCTAGTGGCATCCTATACGTGGCTATTGGACTTTGCTATAGTCCCACTAGTGCCAAGACATTTGCAGAGCGCATCTGCCTGCGTTGCACAATCCAACTAATTATAACTAAGCCATTATACTAGCACACACTCAGTGTACCTAGTGGCATCCTTTACGTGGCTATTGGACTTTGCTATAGTCCCACTAGTGCCAAGACATTTGCAGCACGTCTGCCTGCGTTGCACACTCCAACTAATTATAACTAAGCCATTATACTAGCACACACTCAGTGTACCTAGTGGCATCCTATACGTGGCTATTGGACTTTGCTATAGTCCCACTAGTGCCAAGACATTTGCAGCACGTCTGCCTGCGTTGCACACTCCAACTAATTATAACTAAGCCATTATACTAGCAAACACTCAGTGTACCTAGTGGCATCCTATACGTGGCTATTGGACTTTGCTATAGTCCCACTAGTGCCAAGACATTTGCAGCACGTCTGCCTGCGTTGCACACTCCAACTAATTATAACTAAGCCATTATACTAGCACACACTCAGTGTACCTAGTGGCATCCTATACGTGGCTATTGGACTTTGCTATAGTCCCACTAGTGCCAAGACATTTGCAGAGCGCATCTGCCTGCGTTGCACACTCCAACTAATTATAACTAAGCCATTATACTAGCACACACTCAGTGTACCTAGTGGCATCCTATACGTGGCTATTGGACTTTGCTATAGTCCCACTAGTGCAAAGACATTTGCAGCACGTCTGCCTGCGTTGCACACTCCAACTAATTATAACTAAGCCATTATACTAGCACACACTCAGTGTACCTAGTGGCATCCTATACGTGGCTATTGGACTTTGCTTTAGTCCCACTAGTGCCAAGACATTTGCAGAACGCATCTGCCTGCGTTGCACACTCCAACTAATTATAACTAAGCCATTATACTAGCACACACTCAGTGTACCTAGTGGCATCCTATACGTGGCTATTGGACTTTGCTATAGTCCCACTAGTGCCAAGACATTTGCAGCACGTCTGCCTGCGTTGCACACTCCAACTAATTATAACTAAGCCATTATACTAGCACACACTCAGTGTACCTAGTGGCATCCTATACGTGGCTATTGGACTTTGCTATAGTCCCACTAGTGCCAAGACATTTGCAGAGCGCATCTGCCTGCGTTGCACACTCCAACTAATTATAACTAAGCCATTATACTAGCACACACTCAGTGTACCTAGTGGCATCCTATACGTGGCTATTGGACTTTGCTATAGTCCCACTAGTGCAAAGACATTTGCAGCACGTCTGCCTGCGTTGCACACTCCAACTAATTATAACTAAGCCATTATACTAGCACACACTCAGTGTACCTAGTGGCATCCTATACGTGGCTATTGGACTTTGCTTTAGTCCCACTAGTGCCAAGACATTTGCAGAACGCATCTGCCTGCGTTGCACACTCCAACTAATTATAACTAAGCCATTATACTAGCACACACTCAGTGTACCTAGTGGCATCCTATACGTGGCTATTGGACTTTGCTATAGTCCCACTAGTGCCAAGACATTTGCAGAGCGCATCTGCCTGCGTTGCACACTCCAACTAATTATAACTAAGCCATTATACTAGCACACACTCAGTGTACCTAGTGGCATCCTATACGTGGCTATTGGACTTTGCTATAGTCCCACTAGTGCAAAGACATTTGCAGCACGTCTGCCTGCGTTGCACACTCCAACTAATTATAACTAAGCCATTATACTAGCACACACTCAGTGTACCTAGTGGCATCCTATACGTGGCTATTGGACTTTGCTATAGTCCCACTAGTGCCAAGACATTTGCAGAGCGCATCTGCCTGCGTTGCACACTCCAACTAATTATAACTAAGCCATTATACTAGCACACACTCAGTGTACCTAGTGGCATCCTATACGTGGCTATTGGACTTTGCTATAGTCCCACTAGTGCCAAGACATTTGCAGAGCGCATCTGCCTGCGTTGCACACTCCAACTAATTATAACTAAGCCATTATACTAGCACACACTCAGTGTACCTAGTGGCATCCTATACGTGGCTATTGGACTTTGCTATAGTCCCACTAGTGCAAAGACATTTGCAGCACGTCTGCCTGCGTTGCACACTCCAACTCATTATAACTAAGTTACATTGTCAGGGATATTTATTCTTTATTATTCTGCTGTTAATAAAGCTAGACCACCACTGCAATCTTCACCACCTCTCAATTTTTACTACCACATTTTCAGTCCACAATCTTGTCGCAATCAACATGAGTGGCAAAATGACAGATGCTGGTGGAAAGGGGAAGAGGCGTGGTGGAAAAGGCAAAAAAGGTTTTGTCAGTGGGGAAGGTGGCAAAGCTCCATTATCATCTGCTGAAGATAGACCATCTACTAGCAAAAGTAAGATGTCTACTACTTATTGTGGACAATCCGATGTGCTCCCTTTATTACGGACACGAACAAGAGGAACAAAGGTAGATGATGGGCAAAAAAGGAAAATGCTTGAATGGATCTCAAGTGGTCCAACAAGTGCCCTCTCAGCCACTTCAAGTACCGCATCCAAAAAACACCATTCCTCTGAGTTGTCATCCCAATCACACTTGATTTCTCCCAGCTCTGAAGTCTCCATCAGCCCTGCACAGTATGGTGGAACTGAGATGGCTGAGTCTGCAGAGCTGTTCAGTCACACTATAGCCTGGGAATCAGAGGTCTGCTCCCAAGCTACAGTGAGTACAGAACAGGAAATGGTCTGCAGTGATGCCCAGAACCTTTGTGACTCAGATTCAGGCCGTGAAGACCAAGTTTCTGAGCATAATGTTGACCCTTTGTCACAAACTGTAACACCTGTGGTTATAGACAATGAGGAACATACTGATGAAGATGAGACTCAGATACCCGATTGGGATGACAACTTAAATATTCGGTCAGGGCAAGAAGAGGCTCGGTCTGAGGGGGAGGGGAGTGCAAACACAACAATTGATGATGACGTTCTAGATCCCACCTACTGTCAACCCCCAGTCAGGCACTCGAGGAGGTCAACAGAGGCGGTGGAGGAGGATGCAACCGACGACGAAGTTACCTTGCGCCTTCCTGGACAGAGTCGGAGCACTGGTAGCACGTCTACAACTGCATCCTCAGCCACCACTCTGCCTATGAGCATTATTCGGGGTGGATCAACAGGTCGCATGGCCTCTAAGCCTTGCCTAGCCTGGGCCTTTTTTCACATCGAAAAAGATCGCCCAACTCATGTGATATGTAACATTTGTCATGATTCTGTTAGTAGAGGTCAAAACCTCAGCAGTTTGACAACTTCTTCAATGAATCGTCACATGAATAAATATCATAAGTCCCGGTGGGAAGCTCACCGTGCTGCAATGCCGGCTAGCGGAGCGAACCATCCACCGCCCGCCCCTTCCAGTGCATCCGCGCGCTCTTCATCTTCTAGGACTGTGGGGACAGCTGTCACACCTGTTTTTCCACGCAAAACTTCCACCACTGTAACCGCAACAGGCAGTTTGCTTGTAAGGTCGTCAGTTGGTTTGGAAGGGGAAACAAGTGAGTGTGTACAGCTCTCTCAGACATCGATAGCACCAACGTTGGATGAAGGCAACATCATGTCTCCGCCTGAACTTTCCTCACAAACCTGCATTTTTCCAGGGACACCCTACTCAACACCGTCTACACACAGCAGCCAGATCTCTGTCCCTCAGATGTGGTCAAATAAAAGGCCACTTCCTCCGACCCATGACAAAGCTAAGAGGTTGACTCTATCCCTCTGTAAGCTGTTGGCTACCGAAATGCTGCCTTTCCGCCTAGTGGACACACATGATTTTAGAGAGCTTATGTCTGTCGCTGTGCCCCAGTATCAGATGCCTAGTCGCCACTACTTCTCTAAGAAAGGTGTGCCCGCGCTACACCAGCATGTCGCACACAACATCACCGCTTCCTTGAGAAACTCTGTGTGTCAACGGGTGCATTTCACCACCGATACTTGGACCAGTAAGCATGGACAGGGACGTTACATGTCGCTGACTGGGCACTGGGTAACTATGGTGATAGATGGTGAAGGGTCTGCTGCACAAGTCTTGCCGTCCCCACGACTTGTGTGTCAATCCTCTGTCTGTCCAAGTTCCGCCACAGCTTCTGCATCCTCCACCTCATCTGGGTCCTCCACCTCCGCCCCAAGCCTGCCTGGTCAGGCCACCAGCGTTCTCACTGCGCAGAAGGAATCACGCACGCCTCATTACTATGCTGGCAGCCGAGCGCAACGGCATCAGGCGGTCTTTAGCTTGACATGTCTTGGTAATAAGAGTCACACAGCTGAGGAGTTGTGGTCAGCTCTGCGGTCCGAGTTTAATAAATGGTTGTCTCCACTCAACCTGCAGCCTGGTAAGGCCGTGTGCGACAATGCTGCAAACCTGGGTGCGGCCCTTCGCCTGGGCAAGGTGACACACGTACCTTGTATGGCTCACGTGTTGAACCTTGTCGTGCAGCAATTTTTAACACACTATCCCGGCCTAGATGGCCTTCTGAACAGGGCACGAAAACTGTCTGCTCACTTCCGGCGTTCAAGCGCCGCAGCTGAGCGACTTGCATCGCTCCAGAAGTCTTTCGGCCTGCCGGTTCATCGCCTGAAATGCGATGTGGCGACACGCTGGAATTCAACTCTCCACATGTTACAGCGACTGTGGCAGCACCGCAGAGCCCTGGTGCAATACGTCATGACGTATAGCCTGGGCCAACGAGATGCAGAGGTGGGGCAGATCACCCTGATGGAGTGGTCTCAGATCAAGGACCTATGCACCCTTCTGCACAGTTTCGACATGGCGACGAATATGTTTAGCTCTGACAATGCCATTATCAGCATGACGATTCCAGTCATTTACATGCTGGAGCACACGCTAAACACTATTCGGAGTCAGGGGGTGGGACAACATGAAGGGGAGGAACTACAGGAGGATTCATATGCACAAGGGACAACAACATCACCAAGGTCCAGACGTTCATCATCACCAACGCAGCAGGCATGGGACCATGGGGAACAGGGATCGACAAGGGCGCATAGTAGCAGGCGAAATGTTGAGCAAGGTGCAGGAGAACATGAAGAAATGGAGGACGAACTGTCCATGGACATGGAAGACTCAGCGGATGAGGGAGACCTTGGTCAAATTTCAGTTGAAAGAGGTTGGGGGGAGATGTCAGAGGAAGAAAGAACGGGTAGCACCTCTATGCCACAAACACAGCGTGGACTTGGTCCGCATGGCTGCGCAAGACACATGAGTGCCTTCTTGTTGCACTACCTCCAACATGACAGTCGTATTGTCAAAATTAGAAGTGATGATGACTACTGGATTGCCACACTATTAGATCCCCGGTACAAGTCCAAATTTTGTGACATAATTCCAGCCATAGAAAGGGACGCACGTATGCAGGAGTATCAGCAGAAGCTGTTACTCGATCTTAGCTCGGCTTTTCCACCAAACAACCGTGCAGGTGCAGGGAGGGAATCTCCCAGTTGTAACTTGACAAACATGGGACGGTCTCGTCATCTTCACCAGTCTACCCGTACCAGTAGGACCGTATCTGGTGCCGGTAACAGCAATTTTATGGAATCTTTTCATAATTTTTTTAGACCCTCTTTTGCAAGGCCACCAGAGACAACAAGTCTGACACATACTCAACGGCTGGAGAGGATGATACAGGAGTATCTCCAAATGAACATCGATGCCATGACTGTGCAACTGGAGCCTTGCTCCTTTTGGGCTTCAAACATAGAAAAATGGCCAGAGCTCTCCAGTTACGCCTTGGAGATTTTGTCGTGTCCAGCTGCCAGCGTTGTCTCTGAACGTGTATTCAGTGCTGCTGGGTGTGTGCTGACAGATAAGCGCACGCGTCTGTCCAGTGACAATGTGGACAGACTGACGTTCATCAAAATGAACAAGTCATGGATCCAGAAGGAATTTACTACCCCTGTGTCATCCTGGGGAGAGTAAATGCTTGTGGATTTGGAATGTGCTTGATGCAAATCAAAACATCCTGTTTGCAACTAGGGCCCAAGTGCTGCCACTGATGGGGTGGGTGTCTGTGTGGCCCAATTTTTGGAAAAAAGGGAGACTCCGCTTGGAGTAACCCTTGCTTACATTGTTTTTAAAAGAAGCCAAGATGAACAGAGCTGGGATCAGGAAAGACTTTGCTACCTACCCCGGTGTCATCCTGGGGACGGATAAGAATGGCGTATTTTTGAATGTGCTTGATGCAAATCAAAACATCCTGTTTTCAACTAGGGCCCAAGTGCTGCCACTGATGGGGTGGGTGTCTGTGTGGCCCAATTTTTGGAAAAAAGGGAGACTCCGCTTGGAGTAACCCTTGCTTACATTGTTTTTAAAAGAAGACAAGATGAACAGAGCTGGGATCAGGAAATACTTTGCTACCTACCCCGGTGTCATCCTGGGGACGGATAAGAATGGCGTATTTTGGAATGTGCTTGATGCAAATCAAAACATCCTGTTTTCAACTAGGGCCCAAGTGCTGCCACTGATGGGGTGGGTGTCTGTGTGGCCCAATTTTTGGAAAAAAGGGAGACTCCGCTTGGAGTAACCCTTGCTTGATGTGTTTTTAAAAGAAGCCAAGATGAACAGAGCTGGTATCAGGAAAGACTTTGCTACCTACCCCGGTGTCATATTTTGAACGGATAAGAATGGCGTATTTTTGAATGTGCTTGATGCAAATCAAAACATCCTGTTTTCAACTAGGGCCCAAGTGCTGCCACTGATGGGGTGGGTGTCTGTGTGGCCCAATTTTTGGAAAAAAAGGGAGACTCCGCTTGGAGTAACCCTTGCTTGCTGTGTTTTTAAAAGAAGCCAAGATGAACAGAGCTGGGATCAGGAAAGACTTTGCTACCTACCCCGGTGTCATCCTGGGGACGGATAAGAATGGCGTATTTTTGAATGTGCTTGATGCAAATCAAAACATCCTGTTTTCAACTAGGGCCCAAGTGCTGCCACTGATGGGGTGGGTGTCTGTGTGGCCCAATTTTTGGAAAAAAAGGGAGACTCCGCTTGGAGTAACCCTTGCTTGCTGTGTTTTTAAAAGAAGCCAAGATGAACAGAGCTGGGATCAGGAAAGACTTTGCTACCTACCCCGGTGTCATCCTGGGGACGGATAAGAATGGCGTATTTTTGAATGTGCTTGATGCAAATCAAAACATCCTGCTTGCAACTAGGGCCCAAGTGCTGCCACTGATGGGGTGGGTGTCTGTGTGGCCCAATTTTTGGAAAAAAGGGAGACTCCGCTTGGAGTAACCCTTGCTTGCTGTGTTTTTAAAAGAAGCCAAGATGAACAGAGCTGGGATCAGGAAATACTTTGCTACCTACCCCGGTGTCATCCTGGGGACGGATAAGAATGGCGTATTTTGGAATGTGCTTGATGCAAATCAAAACATCCTGTTTGCAACTAGGGCCCAAGTGCTGCCACTGATGGGGTGGGTGTCTGTGTGGCCCAATTTTTGGAAAAAAGGGAGACTCCGCTTGGAGTAACCCTTGCTTACATTGTTTTTAAAAGAAGCCAAGATGAACAGAGCTGGGATCAGGAAATACTTTGCTACCTACCCCGGTGTCATCCTGGGGACGGATAAGAATGGCGTATTTTTGAATGTGCTTGATGCAAATCAAAACATCCTGTTTTCAACTAGGGCCCAAGTGCTGCCACTGATGGGGTGGGTGTCTGTGTGGCCCAATTTTTGGAAAAAAAGGGAGACTCCGCTTGGAATAACCCTTGCTTGCTGTGTTTTTAAAAGAAGCCAAGATGAACAGAGCTGGGATCAGGAAAGACTTTGCTACCTACCCCGGTGTCATCCTGGGGACGGATAAGAATGGCGTATTTTTGAATGTGCTTGATGCAAATCAAAACATCCTGTTTGCAACTAGGGCCCAAGTGCTGCCACTGATGGGGTGGGTGTCTGTGTGGCCCAATTTTTGGAAAAAAGGGAGACTCCGCTTGGAGTAACCCTTGCTTACATTGTTTTTAAAAGAAGACAAGATGAACAGAGCTGGGATCAGGAAATACTTTGCTACCTACCCCGGTGTCATCCTGGGGACGGATAAGAATGGCGTATTTTTGAATGTGCTTGATGCAAATCAAAACATCCTGTTTTCAACTAGGGCCCAAGTGCTGCCACTGATGGGGTGGGTGTCTGTGTGGCCCAATTTTTGGAAAAAAAGGGAGACTCCGCTTGGAGTAACCCTTGCTTACATTGTTTTTAAAAGAAGCCAAGATGAACAAGTCATGGGTCAGCAAAGACTTTGCTACCTACCCCGGTGTCATCCTGGGGATGGATAAGAATGGCGTATTTTGGAATGTGCTTGATGCAAATCAAAACATCCTGTTTGCAACTAGGGCCCAAGTGCTGCCACTGATGGGGTGGGTGTCTGTGTGGCCCAATTTTTGGAAAAAAGGGAGACTCCGCTTGGAGTAACCCTTGCTTGCTGTGTTTTTAAAAGAAGCCAAGATGAACAGAGCTGGGATCAGGAAATACTTTGCTACCTACCCCGGTGTCATCCTGGGGACGGATAAGAATGGCGTATTTTGGAATGTGCTTGATGCAAATCAAAACATCCTGTTTGCAACTAGGGCCCAAGTGCTGCCACTGATGGGGTGGGTGTCTGTGTGGCCCAATTTTTGGAAAAAAGGGAGACTCCGCTTGGAGTAACCCTTGCTTACATTGTTTTTAAAAGAAGACAAGATGAACAGAGCTGGGATCAGGAAATACTTTGCTACCTACCCCGGTGTCATCCTGGGGACGGATAAGAATGGCGTATTTTGGAATGTGCTTGATGCAAATCAAAACATCCTGTTTGCAACTAGGGCCCAAGTGCTGCCACTGATGGGGTGGGTGTCTGTGTGGCCCAATTTTTGGAAAAAAGGGAGACTCCGCTTGGAGTAACCCTTGCTTACATTGTTTTTAAAAGAAGACAAGATGAACAGAGCTGGGATCAGGAAATACTTTGCTACCTACCCCGGTGTCATCATGGGGACGGATAAGAATGGCGTATTTTTGAATGTGCTTGATGCAAATCAAAACATCCTGTTTGCAACTAGGGCCCAAGTGCTGCCACTGATGGGGTGGGTGTCTGTGTGGCCCAATTTTTGGAAAAAAAGGGAGACTCCGCTTGGAGTAACCCTTGCTTGCTGTGTTTTTAAAAGAAGCCAAGATGAACAGAGCTGGGATCAGGAAAGACTTTATCTACCTACCCCGGTGTCATCCTGGGGACGGATAAGAATGGCGTATTTTGGAATGTGCTTGATGCAAATCTAGCTGTGAAGTGTACAACTGGGGCACAACTGCTGCCACTGAATGGGTGGGTGTGTGGGGCCCAATTTTTGGAAAAAAAGGGAGACTCCGCTTGGAGTAACCCTTGCTTGATGTGTTTTTAAAAGAAGCCAAGATGAACAGAGCTGGGATCAGGAAAGACTTTGCTACCTACCCCGGTGTCATCCTGGGGACGGATAAGAATGGCGTATTTTTGAATGTGCTTGATGCAAATCAAAACATCCTGTTTTCAACTAGGGCCCAAGTGCTGCCACTGATGGGGTGGGTGTCTGTGTGGCCCAATTTTTGGAAAAAAAGGGAGACTCCGCTTGGAGTAACCCTTGCTTGCTGTGTTTTTAAAAGAAGCCAAGATGAACAGAGCTGGGATCAGGAAAGACTTTGCTACCTACCCCGGTGTCATCCTGGGGACGGATAAGAATGGCGTATTTTTGAATGTGCTTGATGCAAATCAAAACATCCTGTTTGCAACTAGGGCCCAAGTGCTGCCACTGATGGGGTGGGTGTCTGTGTGGCCCAATTTTTGGAAAAAAGGGAGACTCCGCTTGGAGTAACCCTTGCTTGCTGTGTTTTTAAAAGTAGCCAAGATGAACAGAGCTGGGATCAGGAAATACTTTGCTACCTACCCCGGTGTCATCCTGGGGACGGATAAGAATGGCGTATTTTGGAATGTGCTTGATGCAAATCAAAACATCCTGTTTGCAACTAGGGCCCAAGTGCTGCCACTGATGGGGTGGGTGTCTGTGTGGCCCAATTTTTGGAAAAAAGGGAGACTCCGCTTGGAGTAACCCTTGCTTACATTGTTTTTAAAAGAAGACAAGATGAACAGAGCTGGGATCAGGAAATACTTTGCTACCTACCCCGGTGTCATCATGGGGACGGATAAGAATGGCGTATTTTTGAATGTGCTTGATGCAAATCAAAACATCCTGTTTGCAACTAGGGCCCAAGTGCTGCCACTGATGGGGTGGGTGTCTGTGTGGCCCAATTTTTGGAAAAAAAGGGAGACTCCGCTTGGAGTAACCCTTGCTTGCTGTGTTTTTAAAAGAAGCCAAGATGAACAGAGCTGGGATCAGGAAAGACTTTATCTACCTACCCCGGTGTCATCCTGGGGATGGATAAGAATGGCGTATTTTGGAATGTGCTTGATGCAAATCTAGCTGTGAAGTGTACAACTGGGGCACAACTGCTGCCACTGAATGGGTGGGTGTGTGGGGCCCAATTTTTGGAAAAAAAAGGGAGACTCCGCTTGGAGTAACCCTTGCTTGATGTGTTTTTAAAAGAAGCCAAGATGAACAGAGCTGGGATCAGGAAATACTTTGCTACCTACCCCGGTGTCATCCTGGGGACGGATAAGAATGGCGTATTTTTGAATGTGCTTGATGCAAATCAAAACATCCTGTTTTCAACTAGGGCCCAAGTGCTGCCACTGATGGGGTGGGTGTCTGTGTGGCCCAATTTTTGGAAAAAAAGGGAGACTCCGCTTGGAGTAACCCTTGCTTACATTGTTTTTAAAAGAAGACAAGATGAACAGAGCTGGGATCAGGAAATACTTTGCTACCTACCCCGGTGTCATCCTGGGGACGGATAAGAATGGCGTATTTTTGAATGTGCTTGATGCAAATCAAAACATCCTGTTTTCAACTAGGGCCCAAGTGCTGCCACTGATGGGGTGGGTGTCTGTGTGGCCCAATTTTTGGAAAAAAGGGAGACTCCGCTTGGAGTAACCCTTGCTTACATTGTTTTTAAAAGAAGCCAAGATGAACAAGTCATGGGTCAGCAAAGACTTTGCTACCTACCCCGGTGTCATCCTGGGGATGGATAAGAATGGCGTATTTTGGAATGTGCTTGATGCAAATCTAGCTGTGAAGTGTACAACTGGGGCACAACTGCTGCCACTGAATGGGTGGGTGTGTGGGGCCCAATTTTTGGAAAAAAAGGGAGACTCCGCTTGGAGTAACCCTTGCTTGATGTGTTTTTAAAAGAAGCCAAGATGAACAGAGCTGGGATCAGGAAATACTTTGCTACCTACCCCGGTGTCATCCTGGGGACGGATAAGAATGGCGTATTTTTGAATGTGCTTGATGCAAATCAAAACATCCTGTTTTCAACTAGGGCCCAAGTGCTGCCACTGATGGGGTGGGTGTCTGTGTGGCCCAATTTTTGGAAAAAAAGGGAGACTCCGCTTGGAGTAACCCTTGCTTGCTGTGTTTTTAAAAGAAGCCAAGATGAACAGAGCTGGGATCAGGAAAGACTTTGCTACCTACCCCGGTGTCATCCTGGGGACGGATAAGAATGGCGTATTTTTGAATGTGCTTGATGCAAATCAAAACATCCTGTTTGCAACTAGGGCCCAAGTGCTGCCACTGATGGGGTGGGTGTCTGTGTGGCCCAATTTTTGGAAAAAAGGGAGACTCCGCTTGGAGTAACCCTTGCTTGATGTGTTTTTAAAAGAAGCCAAGATGAACAGAGCTGGGATCAGGAAAGACTTTGCTACCTACCCCGGTGTCATCCTGGGGACGGATAAGAATGGCGTATTTTTGAATGTGCTTGATGCAAATCAAAACATCCTGTTTTCAACTAGGGCCCAAGTGCTGCCACTGATGGGGTGGGTGTCTGTGTGGCCCAATTTTTGGAAAAAAAGGGAGACTCCGCTTGGAGTAACCCTTGCTTGATGTGTTTTTAAAAGAAGCCAAGATGAACAGAGCTGGGATCAGGAAAGACTTTGCTACCTACCCCGGTGTCATCCTGGGGACGGATAAGAATGGCGTATTTTTGAATGTGCTTGATGCAAATCAAAACATCCTGTTTGCAACTAGGGCCCAAGTGCTGCCACTGATGGGGTGGGTGTCTGTGTGGCCCAATTTTTGGAAAAAAAGGGAGACTCCGCTTGGAGTAACCCTTGCTTGATGTGTTTTTAAAAGAAGCCAAGATGAACAGAGCTGGGATCAGCAAAGACTTTGCTACCTACCCCGGTGTCATCCTGGGGACGGATAAGAATGGCGTATTTTTGAATGTGCTTGATGCAAATCAAAACATCCTGTTTGCAACTAGGGCCCAAGTGCTGCCACTGATGGGGTGGGTGTCTGTGTGGCCCAATTTTTGGAAAAAAAGGGAGACTCCGCTTGGAGTAACCCTTGCTTGATGTGTTTTTAAAAGAAGCCAAGATGAACAGAGCTGGGATCAGGAAAGACTTTGCTACCTACCCCGGTGTCATCCTGGGGACGGATAAGAATGGCGTATTTTTGAATGTGCTTGATGCAAATCAAAACATCCTGTTTGCAACTAGGGCCCAAGTGCTGCCACTGATGGGGTGGGTGTCTGTGTGGCCCAATTTTTGGAAAAAAGGGAGACTCCGCTTGGAGTAACCCTTGCTTACATTGTTTTTAAAAGAAGCCAAGATGAACAAGTCATGGGTCAGCAAAGACTTTGCTACCTACCCCGGTGTCATCCTGGGGATGGATAAGAATGGCGTATTTTTGAATGTGCTTGATGCAAATGTAGCTGTGAAGTGTACAACTGGGGCACAACTGCTGCCACTGAAGGGGTGGGTGTGTGTGTGGCCCAATTTTTGGAAAAAATGGAGACTCCGCTTGGAGTCACCTTGCGGTGTTTTACATGATTTTAGAAGGGCGTGCCATGCCTATATCTGTGTGTCCTCCTCTTTTTCCTTGTCCAGCTGTTTTGTTTTCGCATGAGTATATGTCCTTGTCACTTTCCAATGTGTTTGAGTTGTTTGTCACCTTTAGGACACCTTTGAGGGTGTTTTCTAGGTGTTTTTCTGTGTTTGTGATTGCCTGCCATTGTTTCCTATGCAGTTCGAGTTCGGTTCGTCGAACGTTCGACGAACCGAACTCGAACGGGAGGTCCGTTCGGCGAACCAACCTCGAGCCGAACCGCGACCGGTTCGCTCATCTCTACTAATGACTCTTTTGCATTCCCAGATGTCTCTTATTAATTGTGTATGAAGACTCTGATTTTTAATCAGGAGATATGAAATCTAAGCATTTATTTTGATGACTCAGAAGCTAATGTATTTTGTCACTAAAGTCATTATAGGATTATTACCTAACTATAAGGTAGAAGATAACTTGATAATTGCTGTGGGTCCAACCACTGGAGCCCAGTGCGATCCCAAGAACGAGGTTCTGAAAACCAGGAATCGGGCTCCGTGTCTTGAATTGAGCAAAGGTGTGCATGCTTCACATAAGCAGATGCAGACAGAAAAGGGCCCCTGTCAAGAACAATATATGGCCTCCCTGTCTTGGCTGGAGCAGAGGTGCGCATGCTTTATATTAGCCCCTGTCAATATCAATGGGACTGTCAGAAATAGCCAAACAGCACAGGTCCCCCTCTCCAACACTTGAATTCTTGATTTCAATAGTACCCGCATCCTTAGAATCCAGATACAATTAACAAAAAATGTTTGAGCAAGGAGCCATGGTCTCCTCTCTATAACACTCAGCATGTTGTGTCTGAAACTTGGCACAGCAAGTGTTAGTGACATTGTTCCAAGACACTTGTGCAAATCTTAATTTCAACTTTTAATATGTCTTCAGAAACTGTGCCCTTGACCCTGCCTACTCCGCCAAATATTTTTTTGTATGGTGGTGGAGGGAAAACGTTTGCAACTGGCTTTATTTTTTCTTTGTACACTCCTGTCACTACTGACATTTTTCAAGAATCAAAACTTCTACATGCCAGATCAAATGACTTTTTCTCAACCCTTAAAATGGTAATTAAGTAAAATAAAGAGTAAGGGTAGTCCAGTGAAATGTAGCTAAATAGTGAGTGCTACTGGAACTTGAAACCGGACTGACGGTAAGACATTGAAGGAGCTTTGTGAAATTGCTTGTAAGGTAAGAGGTAATTTAAATTTTGAAACAAATATTTTAAAGGTGATTTATGTGTCACTCCCCTTTAAATAATCCCTCTTTGCCCCAAGAAGACCAGAAGTCGTCATTTATAAATTTGATTAGAGTTCTTGATACCTTTAATTTTCCTCACTAAGGCTATGTGCACACGTGTGCGCTCTGCACCGCACATAAAAGGTGCGCTTCAGAGCGCAGCTGAAAAGCTCCGTTCTGAAGCGCATGGTGCCGGCAGAGAACGTGCGCTCTGCATGCTGCCTCTCCCTATAGACAGCATGCAAACCGCACGAAAGAAGTGACATGTGACTTCTTAGAACGCAGTGATTCTAATAGGCCACGTGCGCACGGCTCCTGCACAATCTCCATAGATTGTGCAGGGGGGCGCAGGATGCATGCAGTTACGCTGCGGTGCAGAACGCAGCGTAACTGCATGCAATACGCACATGTGCGCACATCCCCTTAATGTTAGAATATTTTTCTGGACCATCCAATTACTGGACTATCAGTTCATCTATTCCAATCTTACTTTTCAGGACTGTAACCCTTGTCATTAATGGATGGACATAATCACAAATACTAGACTAAAATATACATATGGGATCTAATACAAGTGCATCTCAATAACTTAGAATATCATCAAAAAGTTACTTTATTTCAGTAATTCAATACAAAAAGGGAAATGCATATATTATATAGAGTCTGGCACTATACACAAGACATACGTTTCACACCCATTTTGGAGTCTCAACATTAAAAATTATTTGAGACACACAGCAGTACAGTAGCATCAACTTCCCCTCTCCATAGGGCTTTAAATGAGCAGGGAGATACTGTCCATGCAACGCACAGGCCTGTGGCCCGGCATTAGAATTAGAAAAATGAAGACATGCTACAATGACTGGTGTAGGCCTCAGTCTCAGAAGCCTGGCGCTACCCACAACGCATAAGTTTCAGACTCATTTTACAGACTCGACATTAAATATTCTTTCAGACACAAAGCAATACAATAGCATCAATTTCCACCCTCCACATAGGCTTGTGGGTGTGCATTACAAATAGAAAAAGAAAGACAAGCTACAATGACCGGTGTGGTCCTCTTTGTCCCAGTAGCCTGGCACTACCCACAAGACATAGGTTTTAGACCCATTTTGAAGTCTCAACATTAAAAAACATTCCAGGCACAAATCAGTACAGTACCATCAATTGACCCCCTCCCAATAGGGCTTTTAAAGAGCAGGGATGTACAGTCTATGCAACACAAGGGCTGTAGGCTATCATTTTAATTTCAAAAAGTGAGCACACAGAGACCGTGCCTTCTTCAGCAGCGCATCCAGGACATAATATTGCAATAGAAATTGCTGTACAACCAGGTTGATCCATGCAGTGCATATATGATGTCACTCAGACGTAGTGTCGCCCAGCCGTAGTGTCACCTGTTACGGGGGGCTGTCTGATAATAACCTAAAGGAGTATCAGACAGTCAGGGTTCACCGTGCAAAGACTCTGCGGCAGACTATGGCAGAGTGCAATACCTCTGTTAACTCACAGAAGGATATAATAAGTAAGTAAAGCAATTCCTCCCTTACTTGGAGGGTGTGTGGAATGATCTCTGTTAATAATCACAGAGACAAAGACAATGTGTGTAAAATGGCACCTACATAGGTCCGCTCTTCTAGTGGTGCAAAAGAGACGAACAGCAGCGTAAGCCGCACAAAGCTCCTACCTGCGTTCGCTCCACTAGTGTGCGAGAACACGAACCACTAGATATGGCACCTGCCTAGGTCCGCTCTTCTAATGGTGCAAAAGAGACGAACAGCAGCGTAAGCCGCACAAAGCTCCTACCTCTGTTCGCTCCCCTAGTGTGCGAGGATACGAACAACTGCCAGACGCAGTATAAGGAACGTTACCCTAGCGGCAACGTCCACCTACGAGTCGAATCACAAGGCCCAGCCAGACCATGTGCCTCAGGCACCTGCCTATGTCCGCTCCCCTAAAAGGTAAGGATACGGACAGCAGCCGAAGCTGTAAGGTATAAGAACGCTACCCTGCCGGTAGCGCTCACCTAGCATAGACAGAGGAATGCCTAGAGGAACGCGCACAGAGCGTCTACTCTTATGCATGAACCAAGAGGACTGAGCGCCATGCGGCGTGTGTCAGGGTCTTATATAGACTCTGTGCCTCATCCAAGATGGAGGACACCAGAGCCAATCCGCTGCCAGAACGACAGGAGTGACGTCATGCTGGCCTATCACCGAGCAAGGTGTCACAAGCACATGACCAGCGACCAATCGGCATAGAAGGTGTCAGAGACATGTGACCTCGTGTCACCGATGATGTCACCCGCACATGTGCAATGGCTCCAAGATAGGACTTAGTCTCCAGCGCTCGCACATGTGCAGTAGCAAGAAATCTGGACTTAGTCTCCAGCGCTCGCACATGTGCAGTAGCAAGAAATCTGGACTTAGTCTCCAGCGCTCGCACATGTGCAGTAGCAAGAAATCTGGACATAGTCTCCAGTGCTCGCAGCAACCGTAACAGTACCTCCCCCTCAAGGGCCCCCCTCCCGGCGACGCAGGTAATCGGCAACTAAGTCGGGAGCATGGACAGCCTCCTCAGGCTCCCAAGAGCGATGTTCCGGGCCGTAACCCTCCCAATCTATCAAGAAGAACCTGCGCCCTCTAACCATCTTAGAACCAACTATGGCTCGTACCTCATAGCTAGAGCGAGAGGAATCAGAGGCAGGAGAGTGCACTTCACGAGCGTGAGGTAAAATAGCCGGCTTTAGCAGTGAGACATGGAATTTGTCATGAATCCTAAGATGGACGGGTAACTTCAATTGGTAGACTACAGGATTTACCTGTCGAAGAACCTCATAAGGACCCAGGAAGCGAGGAGCAAATTTGACAGAGCTCACTCTAAGTCTCACGTGTTTTGCAGAGAGCCACACAAAGTCCCCTGGAGAAAAGACAGGAGCCGGGCGACGAAACCGATCGGACACCGTCTTCATACGGTCCTTAGCTGCTTGGATCGACTCTTGAGTCCGATCCCAAACCTCTCTGGCATTAGTTGCCCAGTCGGCCACAAGAGGAGGAGGTGCAGCAGCGGGAAACGGTACCGGTACCCTAGGGTGTTGCCCATTATTGAGTACGAACGGTGTCTGCCCAGTGGCCTCAGCCAGCGAATTGTTAAGGGCAAATTCTGCCCAGGGTAGGAGGGAGGACCAGTTATCGTGGTTCTCAGCAACAAAGTGTCGAAGGTATATAATCATAGATTGATTGGTACGCTCAACTAAACCATTGGTCTCCGGATGGTATGCCGAAGAGAGATTCAACTCAATTTGCAGAAGGCTACAAAGATCTCGCCAGAAACGGGAAGCAAATTGCGGGCCTCTATCACAAATGATACGATCTGGCATCCCGTGAAGCCTAAAGACATGCTTGAGGAATAGTTTGGCTAGTACCCTGGAAGATGGGATTCTCGATAACGGTACGAGATGAACCATCCGGGAGAAATGGTCCGTAATGACCCACACAAATCTATGTCCCTGTGAACATGGAAGATCACCCAAAAAGTCCATGCCTACCACCTCCCATGGTCTATCTGGCACTGGTAAAGGATGCAAGAGCCCAGCCGGTCTCTGCCGTAATGGACGGTTGCGAGCACACGAGTAGCAGGAACCGACATATCTCTTGACGTGGCTGGCTAAGTGTGGCCACCAATACCACCTCTCCAGTAACTCTCGTGTCCGCCTAATACCAAAATGCCCACCCACCTTTGAGGTGTGGGCCCATGACAGTATATCATTCTGTCGATCAGGCGGAACAAAGGTCTTGCCCGGTGGGATTTGGTCTAACGTCACAGGGGAGAGCGTATGAAAAACCCTGGAGGGAAGGATAAGACGAGGTTCGTCAATCTCTTCCCGGGTAGAAAGCATAGAGCGAGACAGGGCGTCTGCCTTGTTATTCTTACTCCCAGACAGATAGTTGATGGAGAAGTGAAAGCGGGAGAAAAACAAGGACCAGCGGGCTTGGCGAGGATTCAGACGCTGAGCGGTTTGTAAGTACGTCAGATTCTTATGGTCTGTATAGACCTGGAAGGGATGTTTCGCTCCTTCCAGCAAGTGACGCCACTCCTACAAGGCTAATCTCAAGGCGAGCAGTTCCCTATCCCCAATGGTATAGTTTCTCTCTGCCGGTGAAAAGGTTTTAGCAAAGAAGAAACACGGCCTTTTTCTACCTGCACCGTTCTTTTGATACAAGACCGCACCAGCACCCACTGAAGAGGCATCAACCTCTAAGAGGAAGGGCTTACTCTCATCGGGTCTTTGAAGAACGGGAGCAGTTGAAAAGTGTCTTTTTACTGCCTCAAAAGCCTGAGATGTCTCAGTAGACCAGGCTTTGGGATTAGCACCTTTCTTAGTCAAGGCCACCAAAGGGGCCACCAAAGTAGAAAAATGGGGTATGAACTGCCTGTAATAATTTATGAATCCTAAGAAGCGTTGCACCGCCTTCAAGGAATGAGGTTCGGACCATTGCAGGACAGCAGAGAGCTTTGCAGGATCCATAGCCAGGCCCTCTTGTGAGATAATGTAACCCAAAAAAGGCAATGAGGACTGCTCAAATACACATTTCTCGAGTTTAGCAAACAATGAGTGCTCCCTTAAACGGGAAAGGACACGAACGACATCCTGACGATGAGTCTCCAGATCAGGAGAAAAAATCAGGATGTCGTCCAGATACACCACTACTGAGGATAACAGTAAATCCCTGAACACATCGTTTACGAAGTCCTGAAATACTGCGGGTGCATTACATAACCCAAAAGGCATGACGAGGTATTCATAGTGACCGTCTCGGGTGTTAAAAGCGGTCTTCCATTCGTCACCCTTTCGAATTCGTACCAAGTTATACGCACCCCGCAGATCCAACTTCGTAAAAACTTGAGCCCCTCTCAGTCTGTCAAAGAGCTCTGAAATTAAAGGTAATGGGTATTTGTTCTTTATTGTGATTGCGTTGAGACCCCTGTAATCTATGCAGGGACGCAAATCACCCTCTTTCTTCCGAACAAAGAAAAACCCAGCTCCCGCGGGAGAGACAGACTTACGAATGAACCCCTTCTCTAAACTCTCTCTTATATAGGTCGACATGGCCTCCGACTCAGGAATCGACAGGGGGTAAACCCTGCCTTTAGGTGGAACCGAACCTGGGATAAGGTCTATGGCACAGTCATACGGCCTATGGGGTGGAAGAACCTCAGCACCCTGTTTGGAGAACACGTCAGCGAAATCCAGATAGGGTGTAGGTATGGGAGAGAGATCAGTAGATGCAACCGCAATGACCTTAGGTGGTAAGGGAAGACATCGGGACTGACATTTCGAACCCCAACTAATAATGCTGTCAGACTCCCAGTCAATGTGAGGAGCATGAGTCCGAAGCCATGGGAGACCCAGAAGGACGTCGTCTATACCCTCAGGCAAAACAAGAAAAGAAATCTCCTCTATGTGACCCTGAGACAGGGAAAGGCGCAAGGGAACTGTCCTCAATGTAATGGAGTCAGACAACATAGTTCCATTAACAACACGGACAGGAATAGGCGCCTCTAACATGATAGAGGGAATATTGTGTCCCTTTACAAATCCTGAGGACACAAAAGTCCCGTCAGCTCCGGAATCCACAAAAGCCATAATAGGCCATGTATCCTCAGATAACGAGAGCTGACCTGGGATACAACACTTAGAGGGTGCAGAAGACGTCTCTAGTAACCCCCCTCTAATGGTTACTAGGCCAGGGAGTTTCCCTGACGACTAGGACACTTGTTGGCATAGTGCCCAGCCTGACGACATACGTAACATATAGGAGGACCAGACTTGCGTAGTCTCGAAGACGTATGACCTAACTCCATAGGAGTGGGAGATGTTTCAGATGCTGAGGAAGATGGTAGTGGACCCTCAACAACTGGAATAGCCCGATGCTTAGGGCGTGAGGAAGAGACCTCGAGTCTACGTTCCTTATGGCGTACATCGATCCTCGTTGCTACTGTGATCAAGTCCTCCAGAGAAGCAGGGACCTCACGAGTAGCAAGAGCATCCTTGACATAGCCTGCCAACCCTCTCCAGAAGATAGGAATCAACACCTTCTCTGGCCAATCTAGTTCTGCCACCAGAGTTCTAAAAGCAATGGCATAAGAACTAGTGGATAACTGTCACGCTCCCCGGGTCCTCGGCTCCCCTCCCCGGGTCCTCTGCTCCGCTCCCCGGGTCCTCAGCTCCGCTCCCCGGCTCACCTGCCACGCTCCCCGCTCTCCAGCCTCCGGTGCCCGTCCTTCCCAGGCCCCCTGGTCTCCGATCCCGGCGCCCGACGGCTTCCCAGGTCCTGGCCGGCTCCCCTGCGTCCTCCTCTCAGCTTCCTTCCCTGGCTTCTGGCACCCGGGCCGCGCGCATGCGCATTAGGGCGCGCGCGCGGTCACTGACCCGTTCTTAAAGGGCCAGCGTCCATTAACAGGAAATGATGCAAAACAGGTACAGGGTATAAAGGGGTTTATTGTCCAAGGGGGCGGGGCCTGATCTTCGTGTTTCCTAAGCTAGGAGTCAGGTCTCCTGGTGTTTTTGTGATATACTCACCTATCTCTCTTGTAGAGCCGTGCCTGCCTCGCCATCCGGTCCTGACCGAATCCCGAACCCCGAACGCTGTCCATCTGCCATCCTGACAGTCCGTACCATCTCGGATCCCTGCGGTGACCCGTCATCTCGCTCCAAAGGTTCCGGACCCCGCTTGACATCATCTCGGCTTCCGAACCTGAGCTGCGTCACCCGGACTACCACCAGTGACTCCGTGGTCCCAGGGACTTCTCCGTTATCCTCGTGTGCACGGACTGTTCTGCTGTCTATAGTGCTCCAGCTACCGGACCCCTTACCAACATCTAGGAGTTCGGCCCAGTGGATCCACCTCCTGGGTCTGCCCGTCCACCTGGCCCTGACAGTAAGATCAGGCCATGGATCCCGCTGCAGCACTAGCAGCCGTACAGGAGGAACTCCAACGCCAGCGTGAGACTCAGACCCGCATGCTGCAATTCATGTCTTCTGTGGACGCCCGCCTGAACACGCTACAATCGGCAGTTACGTCTTCAGCATCCCGGGCTTCCACTAGTCAGTCCACGGCTCCAGCTCCCGTGGCGACATCTTCAGATACTTCCAGACTTCGTTTGGCCTCACCACCCCGGTACGCCGGAGACCCCAAGACCTGCAGGGGATTCTTAAACCAATGCTCCCTTCATTTCACGCAGCTGCCGCATTTGTTTGCCTCCGATCAAGCCAAGGTCGCCTTCATCATGTCCCATCTAGAGGGTGAGGCACTGGCGTGGATGAACCCCTTGTGGGAGAAGGGGGATCCTGTGACCACGAACATCCAGGAGTTCCTGCAGGCATTCCGTGGCACCTTTGATGAGCCCGGACGCGCCTCCGCGTCCGCTTCGTCTCTTCTCCGGTTACGTCAGGGGACTCTGACGGTGGGCCAATACGCCATCCGGTTTCGCACCTTGGCTTCGGAACTCGGGTGGAACAACGAGGCCCTAACCGCCGCCTTCTGGGAAGGACTCTCGGGGCGAATTAAAGACGAGCTGGCGGGTCGTGACGTACCGACCACCCTGGATGCCCTGATCGCCCTAGCGACTCGAGTGGACATTAGTTTTCAGGAGCGATCCAAGGAAGTGTCCCGTGAGAGACGTCCGGTACGACATTCCTCTCCTCCGCAGAAGCCCGCCGTACTTCAGTCATCGACAGCTGGGCTTCCCATTCACGAGCCCATGCAGATCGACAGAGTGCGGCAGTCTGAACTACGTCGAGCTGAGCGGCTCGCCAAGGGCCTCTGCTTTTACTGCGGAGAGGACACACACCTGCTACGCTCCTGTCCAGAGAGGCCGGGAAACTCCAAAGCCTAGGGTTGGTAGGAGAGGCCACCCTAGGTGCTGGGACTCTCTCAGACCCGGTTACGTGGACTGTGCAAGTGACAACGGGAGAGACGCGGTTCACGGCTGAGGCATACCTCGATTCTGGGGCAGCAGGCAATTTCATCCAGCAGGCCACGGTGGACAAGTACCAGGTGCCTGTTACTCCACTCGACAAGCCCCTCGTGATTGCCTCTGTGGATGGGAGACCCCTCTCTGACACCATCTCCTGGATCACCAAGCCGGTGGAACTGCGTATCGGTGCCCTGCACACCGAGAACATCGCTTTCTACGTCCTCCCACACATGTCCCATCAGATCCTGCTGGGACTTCCCTGGTTACGGACACACGAACCGTCAGTCAGCTGGGGCACTGGCGAAATCACCCGATGGGGCTCTTCGTGCCATGAGAAGTGCCTGAAGACTATACAACCCATCCGACGACCTCCGGTTCCAGAGAACCTACCGGGGCTGCCCTCGGCCTATTGGTCCTTTGCAGACGTCTTTGATAAAAAGGAATCCGAGGTACTTCCGCCACATCGTCCTTACGATTGTGCCATCGACCTGCTCCCTGGAACAACACCACCTCGAGGACGGATATATCCATTGTCTCCAGCCGAAACAAGGGCCATGTCTACTTACATCACAGAGAGCCTGGCAAGGGGATTCATTCGGAGATCCTCCTCTCCTGCTGGAGCAGGTTTCTTCTTCGTCAAGAAGAAAGAGGGCGACTTACGCCCATGCATAGACTACCGGGGTTTGAATCAAATCACCGTAAAAAACAAGTACCCTCTGCCGCTCATCCCCGAATTGTTTGACCGGCTTAGAGGAGCTCGTGTGTTCACCAAGCTGGATCTTCGGGGTGCTTACAATCTGGTACGCATCCGCTCTGGGGACGAATGGAAGACCGCGTTCAATACGCGCGATGGGCACTATGAATACTGCGTGATGCCCTTCGGCCTGTGTAACGCCCCAGCCGTCTTTCAAGAACTGGTGAACGACGTTTTCCGGGACCTTCTTTACGTCTGTGTAGTAGTGTATCTGGATGACATCCTTGTCTTCTCACCGGACCTCCAGACCCACAGAGAGAACGTACAACTGGTTCTACAAAGACTGAGAGAGAATCGCCTGTACGCCAAGTACGAGAAGTGTGTCTTTGAGCAGTCTTCTCTCCCCTTCCTGGGGTACATCATCTCTGATACTGGACTACAGATGGATCCAAAGAAGGTCTCCTCCATTCTCAACTGGCCTCCTCCTTCTGGACTGAAGGCAATCCAACGCTTCCTGGGATTCGCCAACTACTACCGCCAGTTCATCCCTCACTTCTCTGCTCTGACTGCTCCTCTCTCCGCTTTGACCAGGAAAGAGGCTAATCCCAAGGACTGGTCCCCGGCGGCCGACGCCGCGTTTGGCTCTCTGAAGCGGGCATTTGCCTCCTCTCCTGTACTCCACCGTCCGGAGTTAAACCGCCAGTTCACCCTGGAGGTGGATGCCTCCTCCTCAGGAGCCGGAGCAGTGCTCATGCAGAAGTCCTCCTCCGGGAAGATGGTGACTTGCGGATTCTTCTCCAAGAGCTTCTCAGCGCCTGAACGCAACTACACCATCGGTGACCGAGAGCTCTTGGCAGTCAAACTGGCTCTGGAGGAATGGCGCTACCTTCTAGAGGGAGCAGTGTACCCCGTGATCATTTACACGGACCACAAGAACCTGGAATACCTGCGGTCTGCTCAGCGACTGAACCCACGGCAAGCCAGGTGGTCCTTATTCTTTGCCAGGTTTGATTTCCAGCTCCATTTCCGACCCGCGGACAAGAATGTACGTGCTGATGCCTTGTCCAGGTCTTTCATGCCCATGGAGCAGGAAGAAGAGACTACCCAACCCATCATCTGTCCTAGCAAAATCATTCCGGTGGCCCCTGTCACCCTGGCCCAGATACCGCCCGGGAAGACCTATGTCTCTGAGACAGACAGGCAAAAAGTGTTACACTGGGGTCATGCCTCGAAAACAGCCGGTCATGCTGGTCAGAAGAGAACTTGGAGTGCGATTGTACGTCACTACTGGTGGCCATCCCTTCGCACGGACGTCGCTGCTTTTGTCTCTGCCTGCTCCTCTTGTGCCAGGAACAAGACGCCCAAACACCTGCCATATGGCCGTCTTCTGCCTCTGCCGATACCCTCAGTTCCGTGGCAACACATAGCGATGGACTTTATTACGGACTTGCCATTGTCCTCCGGGCACACAGTCATATGGGTCGTGGTGGATCGGTTTTCCAAAATGGCTCATTTCGTCCCTATGGCAGGACTGCCCTCTGCTCAAGAACTCGCGGATGCCTATATACATCACATCTTCCGCTTGCATGGCTTTCCATTACACATCGTATCCGACAGAGGAACTCAGTTCACCTCCCGCTTCTGGAGGGCTCTCTGCAAACATCTGGGAGTGACTCTGGACTTTTCATCTGCATACCATCCTCAGTCTAATGGCCAAGTGGAGAGGGTCAATCAAATCTTGACCTCTTTTTTACGTCACTATGTCAACGTCCATCACGACGACTGGTCCACGCTTCTTCCTTGGGCTGAATTCTCCCATAACCACCACATCAGTGAGTCGTCCTCCAGCTCTCCCTTCCATGTCGTTTACGGACTCCAGCCCTCCGTCCCATTGCCGGTATCCCCTTCTTCGGATGTCCCTGCTGCTGATACTGTAGCCCGTGACTTTGCAACCATTTGGGACTCTGTCAAGGCGTCCCTTGGGCGTGCTTCCCTACGGATGAAACGACACGCAGACAAGAGACGTCTGGACCCTCCGTGTTTCTCTCCTGGAGATCTCGTCTGGCTTGCTTCCAAGTACGTCCGCTTGAAGATACCATCATACAAGCTGGGTCCTCGCTACATCGGGCCGTTTAAAGTCCTCAACAAGATCAATGAGGTCTCCTACAAGCTACAGCTCCCGGCCACGATGAGGATACCCAACTCATTCCACGTCTCCCTGCTCAAGCCGGTTGTCCTTGGTCCCTTCTCCGCTGCTGCCAGTCCGGCTCCTCCACCTATTGCCGATGACGACATCTATGCGGTAAGGGATATCGTGGCCATGAAGACCGTACGGGGTCGACAGTTCTTCCTGGTGGACTGGGAGGGGTATGGTCCTGAGGATAGGTCCTGGGAGCCCAGGGAGAACGTGGGCACTCCTCTGATCCGTGCCTTCATGTCCCGGTTGCGGGGAGGGTGGCGTGGGGGGGGGTACTGTCACGCTCCCCGGGTCCTCGGCTCCCCTCCCCGGGTCCTCTGCTCCGCTCCCCGGGTCCTCAGCTCCGCTCCCCGGCTCACCTGCCACGCTCCCCGCTCTCCAGCCTCCGGTGCCCATCCTTCCCAGGCCCCCTGGTCTCCGATCCCGGCGCCCAACGGCTTCCCAGGTCCTGGCCGGCTCCCCTGCGTCCTCCTCTCAGCTTCCTTCCCTGGCTTCTGGCACCCGGGCCGCGCGCATGCGCATTAGGGCGCGCGCGCGGTCACTGACCCTTTCTTAAAGGGCCAGCGTCCATTAACAGGAAATGATGCAAAACAGGTACAGGGTATAAAGGGGTTTATTGTCCAAGGGGGCGGGGCCTGATCTTCGTGTTTCCTAAGCTAGGAGTCAGGTCTCCTGGTGTTTTTGTGATATACTCACCTATCTCTCTTGTAGAGCCGTGCCTGCCTCGCCATCCGGTCCTGACCGAATCCCGAACCCCGAACGCTGTCCATCTGCCATCCTGACAGTCCGTACCATCTCGGATCCCTGCGGTGACCCGTCATCTCGCTCCAAAGGTTCCGGACCCCGCTTGACATCATCTCGGCTTCAGAACCTGAGCTGCGTCACCCGGACTACCACCAGTGACTCCGTGGTCCCAGGGACTTCTCCGTTATCCTCGTGTGCACGGACTGTTCTGCTGTCTATAGTGCTCCAGCTACCGGACCCCTTACCAACATCTAGGAGTTCGGCCCAGTGGATCCACCTCCTGGGTCTGCCCGTCCACCTGGCCCTGACAATAACGAACCCTGAGATAGATCTAACAGTCTCAGGGCCGCATCATGGGTAACCTGCGGAACCATGAATATTGCCTTAAGAGCATCAAGAAAGTCTTGATGTCTCAGAGTAACCACATCAGAGCGCTCCCATAGGGGAGTCGCCCATTCTAAGGCTTTGTCCTGAAGTAAGGAGATGATAAAGCCTACTCTGGACCTCTCCGTAGAGAAGCGAGAAGAGTTGACCTCTAGGTGTATCTGACACTGACTAATGAAACCACGACATGATCTGGCATCGCCAGAATATCTGTTTGGCAGAGCAAGTCGAGGATCATGTGCAGATGTCACCATGGTCTGAGGTTTATCCTCTATACTCTTGAGCCGTGACTCAAGTACTTGTATGTAACAGTGTAACTGCTGATATTCTGCCATAACTGCCAGATCCTAGGCTCAGTCCTAATGTTACGGGGGGCTGTCTGATAATAACCTAAAGGAGTATCAGACAGTCAGGGTCCACCGTGCAAAGACTCTGCTGCAGACTATGGCAGAGTGCAATACCTCTGTTAACTCACAGAAGGATATAATAAGTAAGTAAAGCAATTCCTCCCTTACTTGGAGGGTGTGTGGAATGATCTCTGTTAATAATCACAGAGACAAAGGCAATGTGTGTGAAATGGCACCTACCTAGGTCCGCTCTTCTAGTGGTGCAAAAGAGACGAACAGCAGCGTAAGCCGCACAAAGCTCCTACCTGCGTTCGCTCCACTAGTGTGCGAGGACACGAACCACTAGATATGGCACCTGCCTAGGTCCGCTCTTCTAGTGGTGCAAAAGAGACGAACAGCAGCGTAAGCCGCACAAAGCTCCTACCTCTGTTCGCTCCCCTAGTGTGCGAGGATACGAACAACTGCCAGACGCAGTATAAGGAACGTTACCCTAGCGGCAACGTCCACCTACGAGTCGAATCACAAGGCCCAGCCAGACCATGTGCCTCAGGCACCTGCCTATGTCCGCTCCCCTAAAAGGTAAGGATACGGACAGCAGCCGAAGCTGTAAGGTATAAGAACGCTACCCTGCCGGTAGCGCTCACCTAGCATAGACAGAGGAATGCCTAGAGGAACGCGCACAGAGCGTCTACTCTTATGCATTAACCAAGAGGACTGAGCGCCATGCGGCGTGTGTCAGGGTCTTATATAGACTCTGTGCCTCATCCAAGATGGAGGACACCAGAGCCAATCCGCTGCCATAACGACAGGAGTGACGTCATGCTGGCCTATCACCGAGCAAGGTATCACAAGCACATGACCAGCGACCAATCGGCATAGAAGGTGTCAGAGACATGTGACCTCGTGTTAGCGATGATGTCACCCGCACATGTGCAAAGGCTCCAAGATAGGACTTAGTCTCCAGCACTCGCACATGTGCAGTAGCAAGAAATCTGGACATAGTCTCCAGTGCTCGCAGCAACCGTACCAGTCACCACTAGGTTTGCACCCCAATCACACATGGCCTTCATTAGCTCCAGGTTCCGTGGAGCCAGCTATTCATCAAACCTGGTCACCAAAGTACTGAGAGAGGAGCACCTTGATATTCCTGATGAAATATTCACTTCTATAGTAGATGTGGAAAAGGAGAAGGAGATGGGAGAACCTACCTATGGGGCAGTAGATCACTGTAGTAGGAGAAGGGGGTATGCCAAAGCTGATGTAGATCTGTGTTTTCAGTCAAATAGCATGCAGGGTATTGCTAAACAAAACAATGTTTTTTTTAGGCTCTGCCTCCAAACCAGCAGCAGCACCTGTTTGACCATCATATCCCATAGCACCTGTTTATTTTGGTAATGATCCTGTTGGCATTTTTGATCCATCGACTATGTGTGGTCCATCTGGCTGTAACCCTTCTACTTTCCAAAAGCAATATACCTTTAGGTTTGTACCACATTTCTCAAGATTTTAGACTTCGTTTGGAGAAATCATTATTCTTGTTTTGAAGGATATTTATGTCAACGGTGTTAAAAATAAAAACTTTGACAGAGTACTTGAAAAGATGGTTTTATTATTTTTACCGTTTGTTAATGTTTGTATTGTTTATAAAACATGAAAATAGAAATCTTAAAAATCCTTTCAAGCACACAGTAGTACAGTAGCATCAATTGCCCCCCTCCTCATAGAACGTTAAAACAGCAGGGAGATACAGTCCATGTGTGACGCCCGGGCAAAACCAGGTAGTCACAGATAGGCCCCTGCACAACACTATCCCTCACCTAGGAAACACACGGCCGACCTGAAACGCTAGTAACCCCCCCTTAGGGAAAGACAGACACACCAGTGGGTTGGGACACGCCCACCCAGGGGGTCTAGACAGCCCGGGGCGGGAAAACAAACAGTCTAGTTTGTATTTCAGTTTGGAGAGGAGTGTGGGCTGGAGCTAAGTGTAGCTACAGCAGAGGAAGTTCAAGTTGAACGGTGCCCGGGTATGAGCCCTGGTACCTTGGCTAGGAGGCAGACGGTGGTCTCTGTCAACAGGAGACGGGAAGACGGCTCTGCAGAACCGAGGTGGACCGGGACAGGGTTGTAGCCCGCCGGTACCGACACGGGGAACCGACCCGGAAACCGTAGCACAAAGGGGGGTACTCGGACCCTGAAGCCAGAACCGGAAACAAGCGGACTGGTTAATTTACCGATTGAGGCCAGGACTATAGGTCCTGTCCCACCCAAAGTCCCTCATAGAAGACAACAGCCCACCGATAGGGATAGCAGGTGAACGCCAGGGCCCATAGATCCCACGGGCCAGCATCTGCCGGCACGGCTCCTTAGGCCACATCCAGCCGGGAGCGGACTCCTGAATTTCAGACTAGGAAGACCACCTTACACAAAACAGTGCAGAGGAAAAGAATAGAGACCACCAGCCTGGTGGGGGACCCGAATGCAAACGGCCGTGGCACCGGCCACCAGCACCTTGGTTTACCAGAGACTTGTGTGGTTTATTAACTGTGAGTAAACAAACATTCCCTGGGGTCGCTTTACCCTGCACTGAGACACCCGGTCCCGGGGCAACCATCCCTACCCACGGAGGGGTTAACAACTTGCTGCCACAATATCTCCCACGGGGTGCCCACAACAGCAGCGGTGGTGTCCCACCTCACCACACAACGTGCGTGACATTACGAACTTAATATGGCCTAGCCCGTACATCTGTGACGTCCTGAACTAGCCAGGTAGTCACAGACAGGCTCTTGCACAAACACCCATCCCCTAACAAGGTAACAGCAGCCAACCTAAAAAACCCTGAGTCACCCCTCTCAGGTCTTGACGTTCACACCAGGGGGCGGAACCAGGCAGTTGGCCACGCCCACCGAGGAGTTTGGATAGCCGGAGGCGGGAAAACACAACAGATCCATTAGGAGGGAGAGGAGAGTGGAGTAGTTGGAAAGGAGTAGGAGTAAACGTCTGTCAGGGATCTGGGTCGTAGCCCGGATACCGTGTGGCGAGGAGGCAGATGGTGGTTGCCGCCTGCAGGAGCCGGGAAGATGGCTGGTGGAACCGTAAGGGACCGGGACAGGGTAGTGTACCGAATCGGGGAACCGACTGGAAACCGGAGCACCAGGAGGGGTACTCAGACACAGAACGAGGCCCAGAAGCCACTGGATCACGTCGAATTCACTGATTGAGATCTGGACCTTAGGTCCTTTCCCATCCCAAGACCCAAAAGAAGGCAATAGCCCAACGAGGGGGATAGAAAGTCACCGCTCAGGCAGAGAGAACCAACGGGACAGCGTCTGCAGGCAAACGGGCTCTCCCGGCACACACAAAGCCGGGGAGCGGACTACCGTCGCTGAAGCATAGGCAGTCAAAATCTACAAAACAAGGTGCAGGAGAAAGGCGGGAACCACCGAACCGGGTGGGGGACCAGACGCAGCCGGCTGCAGGCACCGACCACCATCTTTTTGGTTTACCAGAGACTCCAGTGTATCTGTCATAGTGAGTACAACAGTGCCCTCGGGCCGCGCACCGCACCGCACTAACACGCCCACACCTTGCAACCACCGGGCCCCGGGACCATCACCCCCTGCCCACGGAGGGGTCAACAACACCAGGCTGCACAACACCGTCCCCGGGAGCCTAGTTAACGGCAGCGGTAATGTCCACACTCACCACAACCCGTGGGTGGCGTCACGAACTTCAATCCCAAAACACCACGGCCCCGGCTGTGAACCTTCCCACCGAAGACCACCCCCCTTCACGTAGCGCCAGCTTCCCTTCAGAGCGACGTGACCCCCAGGTCCGGAGGTGCTCGAGCCACCCACCGACGAGCCCGGATCCGAGCAGCTCGGCTGCCAGCTGAGCCCCGGGGCGGTACACATCTACGTCCCCCTTTTTATTCGGCGTGTCTGCAAGATCCCCGGGTCCGGAGACCCTTGAGCCACCACCGCAAAAGGCCCGGATCCGAGCAGCGCCGGCTGCTGGCACAGGGGGGGGAGGGGGCGGCACACATGCAAGACACAGGCTGTGGGCCGGCATTTCAACTTGAAAAATTAAAACATAACTAAGTCACTGGTGTAGGCCTACTCCAAAAATTAGAGAAGAAAGTCGTATTTCTGAGGTATATTTTATTTAACTTGTGTATAGAAAAAGTCCAACGTTTCAACCTTAATTTAAGTCTTTGTCAAGGACATTCTGATAAACAATAATAACAGAAAAGAAAAAACATTATTTTACACAGTGTACATAAGAAATGTGTTCACACAATTATAATTACATACATGATATGTTCACCAGAGAATATTTAGCACGTGATCCATGCATCCAGGAAGGTATTTATATGTACCATGATTAGGGGTCACAAATTAAATATTTTAATGTGAGAACTGAGATATCCTAGTATTTCAAGTCTCGATACATCAATCCGTATTTCCAACAGAAAAAAGACACACAACATAGGAAGAGACATACACCATAAAAAAGAGAGAAAAAAAGAGAAAAGTACTGCAGTACAACCCACCTAAAACACAGTCAATAATTGAAGTTTTGCTAGGCAACGGTTGTTGCATCAAATAAAGGCAGCTTATGAGGTGGTATACCTGAGAGACATAAAATAATGTAAGAATACAAACAAAATAGTTCAACATAAACAGGACATGAAAGATCAGTCTAGGTCCACTGGGGGGTACGGGGACCAGGAGGGAACCCAGAAGCTCCCAGGGCACAGGATAAATATCTACCTTGCAATACTGTATATCGGAAATAAGGACATAATGGTCCAAGGAAGTGATAAATTGGCTCTTTTTATCTAGACAAAAAGAATTTTTTGCGTAATCGCATCATTAGTATTAGTGAATGTAAATATAATGATCAAGAACTTTCTATATAATTTCCAGTACCTTATATCAAGAATTAGGATGAATATCCAGCAAAGGGAAAATAAGTGAGAGCGCTATATGCGCGTGTTAAACCACTCCCCAGGCTCTTCAAGAGTCTATAGGAATAGATTGAATAATACATGTTATGGGAATTGCGTACAAAGAAGTGCAACATCAGTGAGGTGACAGGTGAACGTACTTAGATTAGATCTGAATGAAATGAAGGTGCTCTGGCTGCAGAGAAATTGTATAAGGAAATGCAAGAGTGCAACTACATGTTCAACCTGGGGATCATAATAACACAAACAAATGACTCCAAAGGGAAATACAATAATAGTATTACTTGGGCTAAATGCTATAGGAGATTACAGGTGCTAATACCAAAATCTACTGGTCAGCTAGACTGCACATATAGGCAATATGATTATAGGAAAAAATTACATGAAACATAAAGGGACATTTATTCCCAGGAGCCTCTAAGGATCCATAAGGGCATGTGAACAGCATTAGTTAGTCACATATTGCAGTAAGAGCTGTGTCAGAACATGAGCGATAGCCAATACTAATTCCCAGGAGCCTCTAAGGATCCATAAGGGCATGTAAACAGCATTAGTTAATCACATATTGAAGTAATAGCTGTGTCAGAGCAAGAACGATAACCTGTACATACCTTTAGTGTTGGTTCAGGGTGTGACATCTAAGAGAGGGGAGTGTAGGTCTGTAGGTGCTAGACCTATTTATATCATTGCGGTGAGGAGCGTCCACTTCCCATTTCCTGGGAGTGGAACGCAGCGATCCGGTCGGTGAAACGCAAGCCGCGCATGCGCAGAGAGCGCCACCGCCAGGCGCATGCGCGGCGCGCGGCAGACCGACCGGATGCATGGATAAAACAAGGTGGGGGAACGATAGGTGCACATTTCCTGTTTCCGGGATGTGGAACACAGCATACTGCTCGGTGAGACGCACGCCGCGCCTGCGCAATGCACATTACTGTGCGGCGCATGCGCAGTGCACGGCAGACAGACCAGAAGCAGAGAGGGGATTAACAGTGAATCAGTGATCTCAATAGGATAATATAGACGCCGATAGTGTCCTGTAGTGATACTGGCAAAGGGTGTACACGGTGACAATGCCAGTCAATAGTGCCTGATGAGCGGAACATTATTCAGGTGACAAGTGGAGCCTGGAGAAGGGAAAAATAAGGAATTAGTAAATGAACACAAGGATTGAAAAAAACTTAGTTATAAGACTAAGTATAAAATTGCATGTAGATACTCATACAGGTGCCTACAGGGGAACTAAGCTGGTTTGCAGAAATACATGCTATGAACATGTAAACACACATAAGTACAGACCATGAGCATCCTAATGACATAGTAAGAACATATAAATATATTCAATAAACCCAGACATGGGATATATATAAAAAAGTCATTTAAGATGCTCAACCTATATAGTCCAAAACACATTACCGGCAAAGGGATACAGATCAATTGTGTGTTGTCTAAACAAACACCTCGTATTCCCTATTAAGGCCCCTTGGCTCCAAGGTCTTCAGTGTATGTATCCAATACGCTTCTTTCTCTTTTAAGATGCGTATCCTACTGCCACCCCTGCGCATGGGGGGCACATGTTCTATTATCTGATATTTCAATTGGGCAATAGTATGGCCAAGCGTGATGAAATGATGGGGTATCGGGAGGAGGGTCTGTTTACATCTTATCGTAGATTTATGTTTGCTGATTCTGTCTCGGATATGTTGGGTAGTCTCCCCAACATATCCGAGACCACAGGGACATTTTATTAAATACACAACAAAAGAAGATTCGCATGTAAAAAAACCTTGAATCGGGAACACACGTCCCGATAATGGATGGGTGAATGTATCACCTTTAGTCAAATTATTACACTGAATGCAATGATAGCAGGGAAAATTGTCCTTCCTGGGTGTACCTAGAAATGTCTGGCGAAGGACTCCTTTTTGGGAACCTACATCAGCCCTGAGTCCTAAATTATCTTTAAGATTCCTTTATCTCTTGTTACAGAAAAGAGGAGGTTCGGAGAACTCGTTTATGATAGGATAGGCTTTGTGTAAAAGTGGCCAGTGTCTGAAAATAATATTTTTGACTAAAGGCAAGAATGGATGGTATGTATTAACACATGGTATCCTTACCGAGCCCTGTGTGACGTTAGACCGACGGGTATTGTTGGACCTGGCAACATCCTCAGGATAACCTCTGTTTAAGAATTTCAAAGTCATCTCATTAGATCTGATGTTACGTACATCAGGATCGGATACTATTCTTTCCACCCTTTTATGTTGAGAAATGGGTAAGCCGTATTTCGTTTGTTTTGGGTGACAACTAGTGTAATGAAGAAGATTATTCCTATCTGTAGGCTTCACGTAAAGGTTTGTTTTTATGCATCCATCGTCCATAAGGATGACCAGGGTATCAAGGAAGTTGATCTGATGAGGGTCCGAATGAATCGTAAATTTAAGGCCTGCTCTATAAGAGTTAATTTCATGATGGAATTGGTTCAATGAGCTTATGCTACCATGCCAAATCGTGAAAATGTCATCTATATATCTATACCAAATTATGGCATGGCTGGTCCATAAGGGATGACTATAGATGAACTCATCCTCAAAATGCGCCATATAAATGTTGGCATAGGGAGGCGCTAGGTTTGATCCCATAGCTGTGCCTTTTTTCTGTAAGAAAAATTGATCCTGGAAAAGGAAAAAATTATTTTCCAGAACTAATTGCAGAAGTTCTTTACAGAAAGATTTCTGATTAATAGAAAGGGAGCTGAATTCTCTCAGAAACCAGTCCACTGCTAAAAGGCCATCATGATGCTCGATGCTAGTGTATAGACTATTTACATCAAATGTGACAAGGAGGCTGCCTGGTGGAATAGACTCTAAATGATTAAGATGGAACAGAAATTCTGAAGTGTCTTTCAAGAAAGATTTGATTTTGGGAAGCATTGGAGTTAAGATTTTTTCGACAGTAATGGCCAGAGGGGAGAGGACGGAATCTGTCGAGGCCACTATAGAACGACCTGGTGGCTGCTGAAGATTCATATGGATCTTAGGAAGGGTATATATGACAGGCGTAATGGGATGTGCTTTGATGAGGTATTCAGATAATTTCTCATCAATTGTTCCATTGTGCAGATATAAATCAACCAAGTGTCTAATAAGCGATTCTATATGGGATGTAGGGTCCCTGAAAATGGGTTGGTATGTGTCCCTATCTGCCAATTGACTTAGTATTTCCTGGATATAATAAGTTCTGTCCATCACCACAATGGCCCCTTCCTTATCCGCAGGTTTGATAACGATGCGTGAATTATTTTTAAGGTCCTGGATGGCCCTACTCTCCTCCGACGAGATATTGTGTCTAACTTTAAGTTTGCCTTCCTCAATCGATTTGATGGTCTTATCACTATCATTTGTTACTAACGAGATATATGTTTCAATCGGATGGTGATTTCTAGGTGGATTAAAGGAACTAGAGTTCCTCAGGTTCAACCGTCTTAATTGAAACATATCCTCACGTGGTATAGCAATGGATTGGGTTGGTGTGGTATTCTCAATACCAAAATGTGCCTTTAGTCTAATTGTTCTAAAGAACCTTCTCAATTCCTGATCAAGATGAAAAGAATTGAAAGTAGGTGTAGGGCAAAAGGATAACCCTTTTTGGAGAACCTGCGATTCAATTGCAGACAAATTATAAGCAGATATATTATAAACTAGGTTTGTTGTACCTGCGATCGCGTCTGAATCTGGTAAGGTGTTGCGGTTCCTGGGTTTCCTCTTACTGCGACGCGTCTTCCTCGCTGCTCTTGTCTTTGGCCTAAAAAACGAGTCTGGCGGGTGGAATAACGGTCACCGTCTGAGCTAGATGAAGAAGGATATCGGCTATATGTAGTGGGTCGTCTGGGAATGTCATCCGCAAATTTCCACCGATATACACGTTCTTTAGAATAATCCTCTTGATCACGTAAAAATTTGGTTCTTTTCCTTTCTTGAAGTACTTTCTTGTATTCCGTGATAGTTTCTTTAGATTTGGCTTTGATCCTCTCCCAATCAGAAACAGGAATGGTATGGGCCAATTGTTCTTCGATTGATCGCACCTTAGAGCCCAACTCCTCAATTTCTTTCTGTAAATATTCAATGGTTAGGATGATAATATCCATTGAGCATTTGTTGACGATGCTCTCGAATTTACCACAATATTCGGAGTTATCAGAAAATAGGGTGGGTCTTAAGGACACCCTTAATCCCCTGGGTATCCTCTGTACTTTATGATATTCCGCTAACGTTGCACAATGTAACTCCAGTGCCATCTGCTTCTTTAGTTCCCTCTCATAGTCCCGAGAACGCACCTCCTCAGTGGGAACTGATAGGAAGGCATTAGGTATATTGACCTTAGACAAGATACTCGTCACTTCCTCGGTGTTGTAGGAGAAAGTCGTAAAAGACATATGGACTCAAGATGTAGAGTTTCCAAGGAGCTCAGGTGAAAAAAATAGTCAATTAAGGTAAGATAAACCTGGCTCACTCAGTAAGTGGGTGCACGGAGAAAAATGAATTGTCAAATATAGCACAAAGCTCCGGCACACTCCAAAAATTAGAGAAGAAAGTCGTATTTCTTCAGAATTTCTGTTCCATCTTAATCATTTAGAGTCTATTCCACCAGGCAGCCTCCTTGTCACATTTGATGTAAATAGTCTATACACTAGCATCGAGCATCATGATGGCCTTTTAGCAGTGGACTGGTTTCTGAGAGAATTCAGCTCCCTTTCTATTAATCAGAAATCTTTCTGTAAAGAACTTCTGCAATTAGTTCTGGAAAATAATTTTTTCCTTTTCCAGGATCAATTTTTCTTACAGAAAAAAGGCACAGCTATGGGATCAAACCTAGCGCCTCCCTATGCCAACATTTATATGGCGCATTTTGAGGATGAGTTCATCTATAATCATCCCTTATGGACCAGCCATGCCATAATTTGGTATAGATATATAGATGACATTTTCACGATTTGGCATGGTAGCATAAGCTCATTGAACCAATTCCATCATGAAATTAACTCTTATAGAGCAGGCCTTAAATTTACGATTCATTCGGACCCTCATCAGATCAACTTCCTTGATACCCTGGTCATCCTTATGGACGATGGATGCATAAAAACAGACCTTTACGTGAAGCCTACAGATAGGAATAATCTTCTTCATTACACTAGTTGTCACCCAAAACAAACGAAATACGGCTTACCCATTTCTCAACATAAAAGGGTGGAAAGAATAGTATCCGATCCTGATGTACGTAACATCAGATCTAATGAGATGACTTTGAAATTCTTAAACAGAGGTTATCCTGAGGATGTTGCCAGGTCCAACAATACCCGTCGGTCTAACGTCACACAGGGCTCGGTAAAGATACCATGTGTTAATACATACCATCCATTCTCGCCTTTAGTCAAAAATATTATTTTCAGACACTGGCCACTTTTACACAAAGCCTATCCTATGATAAACGAGTTCTCCGAACCTCCTCTTTTCTGTAACAAGAGATCAAGGAATCTCAAAGATAATTTAGTCAGGGCTGATGTAGGTTCCCAAAAAGGAGTCCTTCGCCAGACATTTCTAGGTACACCCAGGAAGGGCAATTTTCCCTGCTATCATTGCATTCAGTGTAATAATTTGACTAAAGGTGATACATTCACCCATCCATTATCGGGACGTGTGTTCCCGATTCAAGGTTTTTTTACATGCAAATCTTCTTTCGTTGTGTATTTAATAAAATGTCCCTGTGGTCTCGGATATGTTGGGGAGACTACCCAACATATCCAAGACAGAATCAGCAAACATAAATCTACGATAAGATGTAAACAGACCCTCCTCCCGATACCCCATCATTTCATCACGCTTGGCCATACTATTGCCCAATTGAAATATCAGATAATAGAACATGTGCCCCCCATGTGCAGGGGTGGCAAAAGGATACGCATCTTAAAAGAGAAAGAAGCGTATTGGATACATACACTGAAGACCTTGGAGCCAAGGGGCCTTAATAGGGAATACGAGGTGTTTGTTTAGACAACACACAATTGATCTGTATCCCTTTGCCGGTAATGTGTTTTGGACTATATAGGTTGAGCATCTTAAATGACTTTTTTATATATATCCCATGTCTGGGTTTATTGAATATATTTACATGTTCTTACTATGTCATTAGGATGCTCATGGTCTGTACTTATGTGTGTTTACATGTTCATAGCATGTATTTCTGCAAACCAGCTTAGTTCCCCTGTAGGCACCTGTATGAGTATCTACATGCAATTTTATACTTAGTCTTATAACTAAGTTTTTTTCAATCCTTGTGTTCATTTACTAATTCCTTATTTTTCCCTTCTCCAGGCTCCACTTGTCACCTGAATAATGTTCCGCTCATCAGGCACTATTGACTGGCATTGTCACCGTGTACACCCTTTGCCAGTATCACTACAGGACACTATCGGCGTCTATATTATCCTATTGAGATCACTGATTCACTGTTAATCCCCTCTCTGCTTCTGGTCTGTCTGCCGTGTGCTGCGTATGCGCCGCACAGTAATGTGCATTGCGCAGGCGCGGCGTGCGTCTCACCGAGCAGTATGCTGTGTTCCACATCCCGGAAACAGGAAATGTGCACCTATGGTTCCCCCACCTTGTTTTATCCATGCATCCGGTCGGTCTGCCGCGCGCCGCGCATGCGCCTGGCGGTGGCGCTCTCTGCGCATGCGCGGCTTGCGTTTCACCGACCGGATCGCTGCGTTCCACTCCCAGGAAATGGGAAGTGGACGCTCCTCACCGCAATGATATAAATAGGTCTAGCACCTACAGACCTACACTCCCCTCTCTTAGATGTCACACCCTGAACCACCACTGAAGGTATGTACAGGTTATCGTTCTTGCTCTGACACAGCTATTACTTCAATATGTGATTAACTAATGCTGTTTACATGCCCTTATGGATCCTTAGAGGCTCCTGGGAATTAGTATTGGCTATCGCTCATGTTCTGACACAGCTCTTACTGCAATATGCGACTAACTAATGTTGTTCACATGCACTTATGGATCCTTAGAGGCTCCTGGGAATAAATATCCCTTTATGTTTCATGTAGTTTTTTCCTATAATCATATTGCCTATATGTGCAGTCTAGCTGACCAGTAGATTTTGGTATTAGCACCTGTAATCTCCTATAGCATTTAGCCCAAGTAATACTATTATTGTATTTCCCTTTGGAATCATTTGTTTGTCTTATTATGATCCCCAGGTTGAACATGTAGTTGCACTCTTGCATTTCCTTATACAATTTCTCTGCAGCCAGAGCACCTTCATTTCATTCAGATCTAATCTAAGTACGTTCACCTGTCACCTCACTGATGTTGCACTTCTTTGTACGCAATTCCTATAACATGTATTATTCAATCTATTCCTATAGACTCTTGAAGAGCCTGGGGAGTGGTTTAACACGCGCATATAGCGCTCTCACTTATTTTCCCTTTGCTGGATATTCATCCTAATTCTTGATATAAGGTACTGGAAATTATATAGAAAGTTCTTGATCATTATATTTACATTCACTAATACTAATGATGCGATTACGCAAAAAATTCTTTTTGTCTAGATAAAAAGAGCCAATTTATCACTTCCTTGGACCATTATGTCCTTATTTCCGATATACAGTATTGCAAGGTAGATATTTATCCTGTGCCCTGGGAGCTTCTGGGTTCCCTCCTGGTCCCCGTACCCCCCAGTGGACCTAGACTGATCTTTCATGTCCTGTTTATGTTGAACTATTTTGTTTGTATTCTTACATTATTTTATGTCTCTCAGGTATACCACCTCATAAGCTGCCTTTATTTGATGCAACAACCGTTGCCTAGCAAAACTTCAATTATTGACTGTGTTTTAGGTGGGTTGTACTGCAGTACTTTTCTCTTTTTTTCTCTCTTTTTTATGGTGTATGTCTCTTCTTATGTTGTGTGTCTTTTTTCTGTTGGAAATACGGATTGATGTATCGAGACTTGAAATACTAGGATATCTCAGTTCTCACATTAAAATATTTAATTTGTGACCCCTAATCATGTACATATAAATACCTTCCTGGATGCATGAATCACGTGCTAAATATTCTCTAGTGAACATATCATGTATGTAATTATAATTGTGTGAACACATTTCTTATGTACACTGTGTAAAATAATGTTTTTTCTTTTCTGTTATTATTGTTTATCAGAATGTCCTTGACAAAGACCTAAATTAAGGTTGAAACGTTGGACTTTTTCTATACACAAGTTAAATAAAATATACCTCAGAAATACGACTTTCCTCTCTAATTTTTGGAGTGTGCCGGAGCTTTGTGCTATATTTGACAATTCATTTTTATCCATGCACCCACTTACTGAGTGAGCCAGGTTTATCTTACCTTAACTGGTGTAGGCCTGTCCCTCCCAGAAGCCTGGTACTACCCACAAGACATAACTTTCAGACCAATTTTGGAGTCTCAACATTCTAAATCCTTTCAGACAGACAGCATCAGTACAGTACATCAGATAGTACAGTAGGAACAATTGCCCCCCTCCCCATAGGACGTTAAAACAGTAGGGAGGTACGGTCCATGCAACACACAGGCTGTGGGACAGTAATTTAATTTGAAAAATGAAGACATGCCTGAGTGACTAGTGTAGGCCTTCATTTTTCAAATTAAAATGTCGTCCCAGCCTGTGTGTCGAATGGACCATACCTCCGTGCTGTTTTAACGCCCTATGTGGAGGGGGAAATTGATGGTACTGTACTGCTGTCTGCCTGAAAGGATTTTGAAGGTCAAGACTCCAAAATAGGTCTGAAACTAATGTGTTGTGGGTAGTGTCAGGCTTCTGGGACCAAGAGGCCTACACCTGTCACTGTAGCAGGTCTCAATTTTTCAAATGAAAATGCCAGCCCACAGCCTGTGTGTGGGGGGCTTACATTTTTTGGCCACACCATACTCCCTTATGCGGCAACCCTCTAACCTCAATGACACAAGCTCCTGGACCTCCCAAAAATATGGTAACACCAATTGTTTGGTTTTTTTTCAATGCTTCTTGTGCAGTTTAATGAATTTTCCTATGGTTATCAATACTATGTCTGTCAGTATTCTCTATGAGCTTTTGTTATGGTGAAGCAAAGTTTGATCAGCTTAGAGAAGACCTTCGCCAAATTGATTGGGACAATGTCCTCAAAAATGGGAGCACAAAAAATAAGTGGGAGATTTTTAAATCGGTATTAAACACCCACTGCGAGCGAGCCATACTATACGGAAATAAAAGGGCTAGGAACAGGAGAAAACCAATGTGGCTAAATAAGGATGTAAAAGGGGCAATGAATAATAAGAAAAAGGCATTTAAAAAGCTAAAACAAGAAGGCAGCGAAGAAGCATTAAAAATATATAGAGAAAAAAATAAAATGTGTAAAAAACAAATACATTTAGCAAAAGTAGAAACTGAGAGACTCATTGCTAAGGAAAGCAAAACAAATCCCAAACTATTCTTTAATTATATAAACAGAAAAAAGATTAAAATTGATGGTGTTGGCCCTTTAAAGAATAATGAGGGTAAAATCATAGAAAGCGATGTGGGAAAAGCAAATGTTTTAAATACTTTTTTCTCAACTGTGTTCACACAGGAAAAGCATATGCCACGGGAAATGCAGAGTGATCACGTAAACGCTTCATTAAGTATGACCTGCCTAACCCAGGAAGAAGTGCAGAACCGACTTAGTAACATTAAAATTGACAAATCACCAGGCCCTGATGGCATTCACCCTCGGGTATTAAGGGAGTTAAGTAATGTGATAGACAGGCCTCTATTCCTTATATTTAAAGACTCTATAGAAACTGGGTCTGTTCCACTGGATTGGCGGCTAGCAAATGTGGTACCAATTTTCAAAAAAGGGTGTAAAAGGGAACCTGGAAACTATAGGCCGGTAAGCTTAACATCTGTTGTGGGTAAAATGTTTGAAGGGTTTTTAAGGGATACTATTATGGAATGTCTCAATGTTAATAATTGTTTAACTCGATATCAACATGGATTTATGAAGGATCGCTCCTGTCAAACTAACCTGATCAGCTTCTATGAGGATGTAAGCTCTCACATGGACCGAGGAGAATCATTGGATGTCATTTATCTCGACTTCGGTAAAGCATTTGACACTGTCCCACATAAAAGACTGCTAAGTAAAATGAGAAAGCTTGGGCTCGGGGAAAATGTGTGTAGATGGGTAGGTAGCTGGCTTAGTGGTAGAAAACAAAGAGTGGTTATTAATGGCGCATACTCAGATTGGGCCAGGGTTACTAGTGGGGTGCCACAGGGGTCTGTATTGGGCCCCCTACTATTTAATATATTTATTAATGATCTGGTGGATGGTTTACAGAGTAAAATATCAGTATTTGCAGATGATACAAAACTATGTAAGGTAGTTAACACAAAGGAGGACAGTTTGCAACTACAGATGGATTTGAGTAAATTGGAGAATTGGGCTGAAAAATGGCAAATGAGGTTTAACACAGATAAGTGTAAGGTTATGCACATGGGAAGGACAAACAGATGCTACGATTACTTACTAAATGGGAAACCGCTGGGGAAATCAGACATGGAAAAAGACTTAGGCATTTTAGTCAATAAGAAGCTAAATTGGAGTGCCCAGTGTCAGGCAGCAGCCACCAAAGCAAATAGGGTGATGGGATGCATTAGAAGAGGTCTGGGGTCACGAGATGAAAACATCATTCTCCCTCTGTACAAGTCACTCGTCAGACCACACTTGGAGTATTGTGTGCAATTTTGGGCGCCGGTGCTCAAGAAAGACATTACTGAACTTGAAAGGGTTCAGAGGCGGGCTACTAAAATAATAAATGGAGTGGGTGCATTAGAATACACGGAAAGGTTATCAAAATTAGGTCTATTTACTCTAGAAAAGAGAAGACTTAGGGGAGACCTAATAAATATGTACAAATATATCAGAGGGCCATATAGAGATCTCTCCCATGATCTGTTTGTACCAAGGACTATGACAAGAACAAGGGGGAATTCTCTTCGATTGGAGGAAAGGAAATTCCTACATCAGCATAGAAGAGGGTTCTTCACGGTAAGAGCAGTGAGGCTCTGGAACTCTCTTCCTGAGGAAGTGGTGATGGCCAACTCACTGAAAGAATTTAAGAGAGGAATGGATGCTTTTCTTGATAGCAAAAGTATAGAAGGTTATAAATAGCATAATCTTACAGGTAGATAGAAGAGCGACCAAGATTATTAGAGGAATGGGTGGGCTGCAACACCAAGACAGGTTATTAAACTTGGGGTTATTTAGTTTGGAAAAACAAAGGCTTAGGGAGTTTCTAATCACAATGTATAAACATATGAGGGGACAGTACAGAGACCTTTCCAAAGATCTCTTTACACCTAGGCCTGCGACTGGAGCACGGGAGCATCCGCTACGTCTCGAGGAAAGAAGGTTTAATCATAACCACAGACGAGGATTCTTTACTGTACGAGCAGTGAGACTATGGAACTCTCTGCCGCATGATGTTGTAATGAGTGATTCACTACTAACATTTAAGCAGAGCCTGGACGCCTTTCTTGAAAAATATAATATTACCAGTTATGTATATTAGATTTTATGACAGGGTGTTGATCCAGGGAACTAGTCTGATTGCCGTATGTGGAGTCAGGAAGGAATTTTTTTCCCCATTGGAGCTTATTTGACACATTGGGGTTTTTTGCCTTCCTCTGGATCAACTTGTTAGGCTACGAGTTGAACTAGATGGACTTAGAGTCTCCCTTCAACCTTAAAAACTATGAAACTATAAGATATCATTATCATCCTCCATTTTTCAGAACATGACACTTTGACATTTTGTGAGTCATTAACTCCTGAACCATAAGTCATGCTTTATGTGTGAGTTGTTCATTTGGCAATGCAGCGGTACTATGTCAATTATTGTTTAGCTTGAAGTTTTGCGATTATATAAAACTAGAAGGTGGTCCGATTCTAACGCATCGGGTATTCTAGAATTTACGTATTGTGTAGTTAATGTATGATTTTTGTTATATATATATATATATATATATATAGATGTTGTTGTGTATAGTTGCCAAGTGTTTGTGTAGGGCACTGTAAATGTTCTGGGTGTTGTCTGGGTGTGGGCGGGTGAGAGCGGTGTTGTTTGTGTGTTGCGTTGTGTGTTGCATTGTTTGTGGAGCGCTGTGTGTCTGTAGCGTTGTGTGTGTGTGGGGCTGTGTGTGTTGCGTGCTTTGTGTGGGTGTGTGTGTGTGTGGGGTGCGTGTGTGTGTTTTGGGGGGAGGTATGTTTTGTGCAATGTGTGTGTTGCACGGTATGTGCATACATTTGTATGTGCCGCGGTGTTTGTGTGTTGTGTGTGTGTGCGGCGTTGTCTGTGTGTGTGTGGGTGTCTGTGTAGGGCGGTGTTTGTGGTTCCCAGTGTGTGGCGGTGTGTGTGTGTTTTGGGGGGAGGTGTGCACCCACCATCGTGGTCCACCCCTCATGCTGCACCCCCCATCGTGCTCCTTCCCCCATGCTGCGCATCCCCCATCGTGCTCCATCCCCCATGCTGCGCACCCCCCATCATGTTTCATCCCCCCATTCTGGGCACCCCCCATCGTGGTCCACCCCCCATGCTGCACCCCCCCATCGTGCTCCATCCCCCATGCTGCACCCCCCATCGTGCTCCATCCCCCATGCTGCACTCCCCATCGTGCTCCATCCCCCATGCTGTGCACCCCCCATCGTGTTTCATCCCCCCATGCTGAACCCCCCATCGTGCTCCATCCCCCATGCTGCACCCCCCATCGTGCTCCATCCCCCATGCTGCGCACCTCCCATCGTGTTTCATCCCCCCATTCTGGGCAGCCCCCATCGTGGTCCACCCCCCATGCTGCACCCCCCATCTTGCTCCATCCCCCATGCTGCACTCCTCATCGTGCTCCATCCCCCATGCTGCAAACCCCTCAGAGAGGAGTATAATAGGAGGATTATAATAGGAGGAGTATAATGGGAGGAGTTGTCCTGGGGGGAGGTGTACAGGTGCCCAACGTGGGCATCGCGTGCGGAGGGCGTGGCCTAGCGGGCATCGCGTGCGGGGGATGTGGCCTAGCGGGCATCGTGTGCGGGGTGTGTGGCCTAGCGGGCATCGCGTGCGGGGGGCGGGCCTGGCCAAACGGTTAATCCATGTGGGGGGCGGGGCCAGGCCGAGCCGAGCGGCCAATCTGTGTAGAGGGGCGGGGCCAGGCTGAGCCCAGCGGCCAATCCGACGGTTGTCACTGTAAGGACACAATTTTGAAGCAAGACAGACAGACAGACAGACAGAATAAGGCAATTATATATATAGATACCTTAAAGCAGGATGGTCCTTTCAGATTACACTCATAATAATACATCTACTCTGCTATATTTCAAATTAGTGCTTCAAATTAAGCCTATTGTGAATCGATGTTGGGAGATTTAATAGTTCTTTATTAATAACTATATTTGGGACTTTTTCTCCTTTGTGAATTCTCTCAGTGAGACATCGACTGTATCTATATACAGTCTTTTAATTGTTTGTTTAGTGTGCTCATCTTTTAAATGAAATAATAAAAGTTAGGTTTTATATTTTTACACACACTTATTGGTATTACCTTGCTATTGCTTATAAGTAACCCTGGTAACTACAAACCCCATCCTTTCAGTTTATTGAGATTCCCACAGTATTGCATGTTGGTTGTGTGGCGCCCCTGACCCGGTCAGGCGTCACTGAGTACTGCACCCATGCTGGGACAGTACTTCCAGGTAATCCTAAGGGCCAGAACGAGTTGTGTATGCACAGACACATAGCAACTAGTTCTCCCACACCAGTAGACGGGACCCTTGGGCAGTCTCCGGAAGGGGCTGGCCTTCAAATCTTATCAAGGGGTGTAGCGAAGGGGCTGGGAGCTAGAGTGCAGAGGTTGTCAGGAGGAGAGTGGAGTTCTGAGGAGGGAGAGAGCCAGTCTGGTGGTGGTAAGCGGCGGTCGTGAGGTAGATACGCGCGCGGCCACTAGTCAGACCCTGCACAAGGTAGTAACCGTTAGCGAGGGAGAATGGTTACCTGGTCAGTCAGTACGTAGTTGCCGGTGACTAGGCACGTACGGGGTACAGGTCCCTAGAGCAGACTCCAGTTTAACGACCTGCTAAACCTGCCAGTGAGGGGAACTACAGGTACCTCACCAACCACACAGAGTCCGAGCCTCAGCAGCAACTCAGGGACCCATAAGGGGACAGAGCCTGGAGCCATCTCACTTAGTCCACGCTGCCGGCAAAGGGGCCAACCACAGGGGAGAAAAGGCAGTAGCGACTCCCTGGATAGACCCCCATGGTACTCCACGTCAGGGGATTATCCGAACACAGAGTGCTAGGAAGGCGAGCTAACAGGTTACCCTCAGACTGGCCAGAAGGAGCCCTGGTCCTACCTGGTTCATCACAGCAACACCCGGGTGAGCACACCACAACATCTGGAGTGAGTAAAAACCAGTTGAAAGATTTTTTGGACTCAGCCTGTGTTATTCCGAGACCCGCTATCCTGCTCACCCGAGTCCCTGGGGCCTGCCTCACTCATGGGAGGCTACATTATCTGGCTGCAGACCCCATCAGCCCCAGACGTTCGTAAATCCTGCAGCGGCGGTCATCCATATCCCTGACCACAAGCCGTGAGTGGCATCACGACCTATAACTTTCATTACCTAAATGAAATAAGCCCTGTGGCTTCCCTGAACAGGATCGGCACCCCTGGGGCATCACAGTTGCACCTGTGCCTGTTCATGAATGTAGTAGTCAAATTATTGGAGTTTTTGCCCCTACTGAGTCGTTGTTTACTACGTTGGCAGATAACGAAAGTTGGGTCATCCCTTGCTGTCTCAAAAAAGATCCAAGCTAGGTCACTCTTCCTATGTGTTTGTGCGGGAATCGCCAACATAACATCCTCACCTTCCTCATCCTCCTCATCTGCTGAGCTACACAGTTGCGTGCCTCTGGGTTCACACTAAGTGGGTTTTACAACTTCATCATGAGGCTGTATGTTGTCCCACTCCTCTTCTTCCTGACCTGACATCACAGGACAGTACGCGTGTGCCTCAGGTATCTGAGTATCATCATCATTTCCTCCACCCCCAGGGGTTATCATTAGTTCACGAGGGTCGGGATTTTGCTAAGACCCTACTTTGTCCGGTGCAGATGCTTTCCTCCTTTTCAGTCTGGGTATCTTTGGAGTGGACCTGTGATGCCCATGGGATAGACTATATGAACAGTTCTTGAGACTCGCCCATGTGCGGTTCCTCACAGTCAGTTTGTTGGTAAACGATTTGTGACATGGGCGCAAGCAAGTGTAATTGGGGTGGCACCTCTGAGAAATGAACTGTGTGTAATGTTGAGGTGCAGGAAGAGGAGGAGAGGCCACTTGATGCAGCGCTTGACATCCACTCCAGCACCTGCTGTTTATCAGCCTCATTTTGAAGTTGAAGGGATGTGTGGATGGCAAAGAAATTGAGTGGAGTATTCTGTGTGAAAATGGAAATTTTTCTCATTTCTCTTGGGATAGTATTAACCGGCGTTTGCTCCATGGCAAATTTGACTAACAGAACTTCCCCCATGTACACCTACAACACCCCGCCTAGTCCCCCTTCCACGACAACCTCGGCGTGATTTACCACTCATGGTTAATGTACCCTTCCCCTTTCAAACAGATGTTTCACAACACTACGTCCACACCTGTCAGACACAAAAGATAAATTATTTATTTCCTGCCTGAGTTAGCAATATTGTGAAGGCACTAAAAAGTACCACTACCTACAAATGCAATTCACTGCATAATTTGGAGCAGACATAGTAAAGTGCCAAGAAGACCTATTTAGCTTGTTCAATAGCAAATTTTGAGCAGGTACCACTAACAATACCTATACATATATTTCACTGCGTAATTTTGATCTGGCAATTTGAGTTGCAAAGAAATACTTTTTACATACTTCCTTACTGTCACGCTCCCCGGGTCCTCGGCTCCCCTCCCCGGGTCCTCCGCTCCGCTCCCCGGGTCCTCAGCTCCGCTCCCCGGCTCACCTGCCATGCTCCCCGCTCTCCAACCTCCGGTGCCCGTCCTTCCCAGGCCCCCTGGTCTCCGCTCCCGGCGCCCGACGGCTTCCCAGGTCCTGGCCGGCTCCCCTGCGTCCTCCTCTCAGCTTCCTTCCCTGGCTTCTGGCACCCGGGCCGCGCGCATGCGCATTAGGGCGCGCGCGCGGTCACTGACCCTTTCTTAAAGGGCCAGTGTCAAATTACAGGAAATGATGCACATAGGTACAGGGTATATAGGGGGTTAATGTCCAAGGGAGCGGGGCCTGTTCTTCGTGTTTTCCCAAGCTAGGAGTCAGGTCTCCTTGTGTTTTGTGAGATACTCACCTCTCTATCTTCTAGAGCCGATCCTGCATCGCCATCCGGTCCTGCGGTACCTCGAACCCCGAACGCTGCCCATCTGCCATCCTGACAGTCCGTACCATCTCGGATCCCTGCGGTGACCCGTCATCTCGCTCCAACGGTTCCGGACCCCGCCTGACACCATCACGGCTTCCGAACCTGAGCTCCGTCACCCGGACCACCATCAGTGACCTCGTGGTCCCAGGGACTTCTCCATTTTCTCCCAGTGCACGGACTGTCCTGCTACCTACAGTGCTCCGGCTACCGGACTCCTTTCCCTCATCCGGGAGTTCGGCCCAGTGGATCCACCTCCAGGGTCTACCCGTCCATCTGGCCCTAACACTTACCACTTTTTTTAGGCCACGCACTAACAAGCAACAATACCTATAACTGTATTAGGGCTCTTTCAGATGACTGTTCCATCTGTCCTGGTCAGTTCCTATTTTTTTGCAGACCTACTTCCGTGTGCATCTGATCCTACAAAAATATACATCAGATGCCGTATGTCCGTTCCGTTATTATCGAACATGTCCTATTCTGTTCTGTAATAACGCACCGTGACTCAATACAAGTCAATGGGTCCGCAAAATCACCAGAAGCCACATGGAAGCTCTTCCATGTGACTTCCGTTGGGTGCCCCTGCAGTCTGTGTCCCACTCCCACGCCAGCCCCGTGGCTGATCGCACTGCAGTTTGTCAGCGTTTGCCCGCACTGCAGTGTCAGCAGCAGCGGGGATGATGAGTGCTGCCGACAGGAGGTTAGTAAAGTTCATTACCTGCGGTGATGAATTCCTGCACTCCTGATTGCAGCGCTTCTCACTGACTTCTATGCCCGCCGCATTCTCAGATCACCTTTTGCAGGCGGCCCGAGACTGTGACTAGCGGTGACGTCACGGGCCGCTCGCGAGAGGTGATCTGAGAACGCGGCCGTCATTGATCTTAGTGAACAGCGCTGGCATCAGAAGTGCAGCGGCGTCTATATCCGCAGGTAATGTACCTAGCTAACCTACTGAAGTCAGCGCTGATGTCAGGTGTGCAGCGGTTTCCATCACCGCAGGTAATGTACCTCGCTAACCTTCTGAAGTCAGCGCTGATCATGCGCTGCGGTGACCTGGGCTGACCTCATGATGTTAGCTCAGGTCACTGCACTGCTGTCCGAGCCAATGGGGAACATTCTGTTCTTCATTGACTGGGACAGTGAGTATGAATGGTCTTGGGACCCCCTTATTGGATTACGCCAGACCTGGATTTGATTTTTCTTTCAAATAAATTGGTGAAAGAGGGAATCTGTTGGGCAGTGTTTTTTCCAAATAAAAATTTGTTTGTCGTCATTTTTTTTTCATTACTGACTGGGTTACTGATGTCGGATATCTGATAGACGCCGTGACATCACTAAACACTGGCATGACGCCAGGTTATATTACACATCTGGTATCAACCCCATATATTACACCGTTTGTCACCGCACCAGGGCATCAGAATCAGCTGTGGCAAAGCACCAGGATTGGTGCATTTAATGGATGCACCACTTCTGGAGTGGTTGCGGACTGCTATTTTTAGGCTGGTCCAAGAACCGCGGACCTCCCTAGTCTGAGAATACTAGCCCACAGCTGTCCGCTTTACCTTGGCTAGTGATTCAATTTGGGGGGGACCCCACGTTTTTTGCATTAAATTAATTATTTAATTTAAAATAACAGCGTGGGGTGCCCTCTGTTTTGGATTACCAGCCAAGGTGAAGCTGCCATCTGTGGTCTGCAGATTGCAGCCATCTGCTTTAACCAAACTGGTTACAAAAGATAGGGGGGACCCCACGTCATTCTTTTTTAATTATTTATTTATTTTTTGGCTAAATACAAGGTTAAGCACCCTTTAGTGCCCCATGAAAGGCACTAAGTGGTGCAAGATTACAAAATGCTGGGGAGTGTGACATTATATGTGTCTTTCTCATCTATCATCTATCTATACCTCTAGCTATCCCTTCATTCATTCATTCATTCAGTCAGTCATTCATTCATCCATCCCTCTATATCCCTCTATCTATCTATCTATCTATCTATCTATCTATCTATCCCTCTATCTATCTATCTATCTATCTATCCCTCTATTTATACCTCTATCTATATCTATTCATCTATTTATCTAGCTGCTTCTGCTTTTTTGCGGTCCGCAAAAAAACGGAAGGCACACGGGTGACACACGGATGACACAAAACACAAAACCTATAACTGTGTTTGCAGAAATTTAACCAGTCAATTAAAATTGCCAAGAATCACTTTTAGATACTTCCCTAGCAACGTTTTCGGCCATGCACAGCTAACTACGAATACCTATAAATGTGTGTGTGTAATTTTCTGCAGGGAATTAAAATTCCCCAGAACTACTTTTTAGATGTATCCCTAGGAAAATTTTTAGGCCAGGCACTAACAAGTAACAAGACCTATGACTGTGATTGCATACTTTTAAGCAGCTGTAATATGTAGCAATACTTATTTATATTATTCACTGGCAACTCTTTAGCAGGCAATACAAGTACCAGTCCCTATTTTGATCATGAAATGTGCTGATGTTTGACACACACACACACACACACACACACACACACACACACACACACACACACACCTTTCCCTACACTGCAGATCCCTATTGTAAACTATTGCTCCCCTATCTATCTGAACTATCTAGAATTAAACCCCTAGCTAAGGTCACAAACACTTCATGTCCCTATTCTAAACTAGTGCTCTCCTATCTATCTGAACTGCCTAGCATTAGACCCCTAGCTAAGCTCACTGTCTAGCAGCACCAGTGGCAGTAGCTTTCCTAATGTTTCACATTCACAAAATGGCGCCGAGGCATCATGTCCGTGAATTATATGCACACAGACATGTGACTTAGGCAGCCAATCACAGAAGCCCTTTTGTCTGACCCTCGTGGATGTTTGCTGCATTGTGATTGGCTGCAGCAACATCCACAAAGTTAAAAAAAAAATGGACCACGCGCATCTGGGTGCTTCCGGGCCAGAGTTCCCGCCTCCTCAACTGATTTTACACATCCCCACATCAAACAGCACCACAATCATATCCAAAAGTAAAAACAGCTATTAAAAAAATCATTTTTGCCAACTCGGCCAGCGTTCGGGGACAGAAAACGAACAAAAGCGAACATTACTGACTTTTGGGGGAGGGGCTCGGGGTCACCAAGCCCGAACGAACATAATAAGGCTCGTACCAAATTTGAAATTGGTGAACCTTTACTTTACAAGTTCTCTCATTTCTAGTTATGGAAGTGTGACGCCCTGGCAAAACCAGGTAATCACAGATGACTGTACCCCCTCCAGGGTGCAGGAATCACCTTCTCCTTGGGATTCTTACAACACACCACACATAGGTAACACCAGCCACAAAAGCCTAGTCAACCCCCCGGGACAATAGGGACACACCAGTGGGTGGGACCAGGCGGATGGGAACGCCCACCTAGGGGTCCTGAAGTGTCAGGGGAGGGAACACGTCAGTTGGTTAGAGTTGAAGTCAAAGTTAGTGAGTTCAGTGGAGTGGAGAGGAGAGTGAAATGGTGGTCAGGGGTTGGAGCCCCTGGACTACCGGACTACCTGAGCCGACTAGGTAGTAGACAGCAGAGCAGGGCCACAGGCGACGGAAAGCCAGTCTCGGGAGACCTAAAGTGGACCGGGGCAGGGTTGTAGCCTGCCAGTTCTGACAGCAGGAATCCGGTCCAGAGGCCGTGCACAGTCGGGGTGCCTGGACCCCAGGGCAAGGACCGCTTCACGCACCTTACCGATTAGCCAGCAGGGGACAAGGTTCCAGACTTTGTCCTACAAGTAGCCCAGAGAGCAAAACGGAAGCCCAACGCGGGGGATAGGGTGTCCGCCAGAACCCACAGAGATCCCAAGGGTCAGATTTTGCGGGCAACAGCTCTCACTGGATTCAAAACACAGGGGAGAGGATTTCTCTCGTTTCATGCGGGTTAAGTCAACACACAAGAAACTACAAGTTTCAGCCCATGTGTGGGACCAGCACATCCCTCCAGAAGCTCCCAGCATCCGGCCTTGGTTTACAATACGGACTGTGTGTGTTTACTGAACGTCCAAATCAGCACCAGCTCATCCAGCACCACGACAACAAACTGTGAGTTACCTGCTCCCTGCAATCCCGCCCCATCCTCTGGGCCCTGGGCCTACACCTCCCCTACCCGTGGAGGGGATTCCACCTTGCTGCCCAACTCCATCATCCCCGATCGTCCCATACCAAGGCAGTGGTGGGGTCATCAACCCTCATCGCAAGCCACGGGTGGCGTCACTGACAAACTCTTCCCCTGTAAATAACCTCTTTTATTTGTTGTGGACGACGGGCCACTGCACGAACCCCAGATCCAGCTGCCACTCAAGCCCCAGCCACGATTCCGGATCCGAGCGCCTCGGGCAGCCTTCCCTGACGTGGTCAGTCATCCCCCCTGCCCGCGACAAAACTTGGCGTCACGAACAGGATTCTTATCCCATCCACAAACCTGGGTGAAGTGTGCCTTTCCTGGACTGTAAACCGTGAAACACTAAAAATTTGTGGACTTCTGCCATCTTGTCCGCCATATTTGGTGCCAAAAACAACTTCACCATCTTCTTCTCTGAAAAGAGCGCGAGTCCTAAGCCCTGCCCCCTAAGAATGCGGGTGGAACCCGGAGATCCCCTGAGCAAAAAAGACTGCTGCTGGAAAACCAAGGGGGAGGGCGGAAAAAGCAGCATGTGACCAGAGAAGATAAAGTGCAGTGACACCAGGCCCAGCAACTGGGACCTTGCACTTACCACCATCTCGGCACTTGTCCCGGCCCCGAGCCAGGCAGCAACCCCGATGACATCTTGTCCGGCACCGAGTCAGACCGCAACCCTGATGACATCATCCCCGGCACCAAGTCTGGCCGCACCGGTGATGACGACGGCTCCGGCTATCCGCCCGGCTGCAGCAGAGGCGACATTCAACCTAAAGTCTACCCCGGCGGCAGCACCAGCCACTCCCAAGCATTCCGTCCCGGCTGAGGAGCAGCCAGAGTGTACCTGCAGGGAAGCGGAGCAGGCCACTGATCGGTGGGGCCCATGGCAGTATGTGAGGCCGGTTGTAGCTGGCGCCGAGGGCATCCGAGTGGGCCTGGCTCCTGAGCAGAAGGTGGAGCACAGAACCCGTGCTCCGTACTGGGAGCGGCAGCAGCAGCAGCTACGCAGGGAGATAGCTGCCAAGGAGAAGCGCAAAGCTGAGGTGCTGGCCCACACCTATAAAGAGAAGGACTGTCTGCGGCAAGCCACCTTCCGGGTCCGGGGCCCGACCTACCGAGGGCAAGTCCGCCACTTTGACCCCCAAAAGGGGTGGGGGTTCATCTACGAACCGGGACTAGATGCAGAAATGTTCGTGTTCCGGAGGGATGTAGCCCCTCATTTGCCAACTGGCCATCTAGACCGGAATCTGGAACTTGAGGACATGGTCAGTTACCCCAGGCATTGTGGAGAGTAGGGGTGGTTTGCTCTTGACATCAAAAAGTGGATCGTGGTCAACGAGCAGCCATACCTCGCCTCCCACCATCACCTGTATGAGGAAAAAGAATAAGTTGGTAGCGGATCCCAGCTACCCCCCTTTTCCCAGTTAAACCCAGCTTTCCCCCTGTTTCATGGACCAAGGCCTCTGGACTGGTAGAGGCTACCCAAAAACTTTCTTGGGTCTTTGTACATAACCCCCATCTACCTTCTTGTTACCCCACCGCCAGGACGGCGGCACCCGCTGGAGAGGACTGGTTGGAGGAAGAGCCTGCGGTAGAGTCGGCCGAGGCCCAGTCACCAGCAATACCGGTGACTAACCTCCAGGCCAGAGGGTCTCGGAACTTTGGGACCCTTTGGGGTGGACTGGTGAGACTTCAACCCGGTCATCAAGGACACCAGCAGGAGCTCGGAACGGTGTGACACCTGTGTTAGCGGTGGCACCGGGGGGGGGGTTCAGGTGTTTTGGGTGGTGGGTTGAAGGGAGAAGGAGATAATCTTTGCAACGTTCAAGAAAATGTGCCTCCCTCTTAGGGAAGAAATGTTGATGTTTTGAAATGTTATGCTTTTACTGTTTTATTATATCCCTTTTAGATGCAGTTAAAATAAATACCGGTGCCGGACAGGCCGAGGACGGGCTGTGTCTTACCAAGGGGGTGTGTGACGTCCTGGCAAAACCAGGTAGTCACAGATGACTGTACCCCCCTCCAGGGTGCAGGAATCACCTTCTCCTTGTGATTCTTCCAACACACCACACATAGGTAACACCAGCCACAAAAGCCTAGTCAACCCCCCGGGACAATATGGACACACCAGTGGGCGGGACCAGGCGGATGGGAACACCCACCTAGGGGTCCTGAGGTGTCAGGGGAGGGTACACTTCAGTTGGTTAGAGTTGAAGTCGAAGTTAGTGAGTTGAGTGGAGTGGAGAGGAGAGTGAAGTGGTGGTCAGGGGTTAGAGCCCCTGGACTACCGGACTACCTAAGCCGACTAGGTGATAGATGGCAGAGCAGGGCCACAGGTGACAGAGATCCAGTTGCGGGAGACTTAAAGTGGACTAGGGCAAGGTTGTAGCCCACTGGTCCCGACAGCAGGAATCCGGTCCGGAGGCCGTGCACAGTCGGGGTTATGAGTGGCTTGAGACAAGGAATGTGATAGTTGTAGTCCATGTTCTGGATATGTCTGTGTGTGATGGTTCTTGAAGCACTGACTCCAGGAGCAGTCAACTCCTTGCGAATCTCCCCCAAATTTTTGAATGGCCTATTCTTAACAATCCTATCAAGCCTACGGTTATCCCGATTGCTTGTGCCCCTTTATCCGCCACAATTTTCCTTCCATTCAACTTTCCATTAATATGCTTGGATACAGCACTCTGTGAACAGACAGCTTCTTTTGCTGTGATATTTTGTGGCTTACCCTCCTTGTGGAGTGTGTCAATGACTGTCTTCTGGACATCTGTCAAGTCAGCAGTCTTCCCCATGATTGTGTAGCCTACTGAACCAGACTAAGGGACCATTTTAAATGCTTAGGAAGGCTTTCCAGGTGTTTTGTGGTAATTATTCTAATTTTCTGAGATAATGACTTTTGGGTTTTTATTGGCTGTAAGCCATATTTAACAACATTAACAGAAATAAACACTTGAAATAGATTACTCTGTTTGTAATGACTCTATATAAGATATGTGTTTCCCTTTTTGTATTGAATTACTGAAATAAATTAACTTTTTGATGATATTCTAATTTATTGAGATGCACTTGTAGGTGCTTAATAGTGTTGGGCGGATCGATTTGTTGTCTGTCTATAGCCACTGGACAGCAGGCTCGTGGATATCTTACCTTCCGGGATAGCTGATGTGGCTTTTCATTACCTGGACAGGTGTAACGTTAATGTTGTGACATAACAGGTATTCTGGAAGGGAAGAGATTGTCGAGCCTCCAATCCAGCGATTGATTTAAGGTTATTTTATTGTTCTACCACAAGGGCCAGTACATAAAAATCTATCCACAGGTTACTTCAAAGCCTTCAAAATGATATCAAGTGTTTTCAAAAATTATATACAGTATTGTGTAGAAATTGGTGTGAAATCTAAATGCATGTAAATGCAAGTAGGACTAAAATATTGAAGTGCTATTCAAAGGACTGTTTTGGAGACTGTGAGAAAGTAAGGAGTGGAAGATGATACATAACTTAAAATTTGGGTTTTAACATTTTAGCTGCATTCTCTCTTAGAGAGTAAAATGAAGAAGTGAATTAACACAGACTATATTAGGAAAGATACATCTACAGTAGGTGGATGCATTTTGTCCTATCTATTGACATGGAATTCCTTCATAAGGATTTATATACCTCAAATGGGTCTATTGAGATTTTGGTGATATCAACAATAGAAAGATGAGTAGTCACGTGGCAATTGCCGTGGTTTCTGCCCCTCATCCGTAGAGTTGTAGACAGTGCAATGTGTGCTGGGACATGTGATGTCTTCAATATAGTCAGTAATAGACTTTCCGGTGTAGCTTGGTGAAAAAGAAAGACAGAGGAAATTTAAAATTTCCCGTAGGATTTGTGCTCAGAATTAAAGGGAAGATTCTGATAATATTAGGAAACTGCTACTTACACACTCCTCTGATTAACCCTAAAACATGTTTTAAACTAAGGTCCCTCTGAAATTAGAACAGTGTGTAATTTTTAACACTCTCACTTTTATTACTTTCATCCTACACATACCAATACAATTCAAGAAACTCACTAGTCTGTGAATTCATAACATGCATTGCACTGGTTGAGTGACACACAATGCAACAGCATCACCACATGGAAAGTCTGCCAGTTCCCGGCTGTCCTCTGAGTCAGGATGGCTGGCTAGATATTTATGAATGGCTCTCACACCCGCTGCCGCCATAGCCACCCTCTGGGCCAAATGACTAACAGGTTATCCAACCAAGGGCTGAATACAAATCCAGGAAATACGATCTTTCTCAGCATGCACATTGAGGACACTATAATTATTGCCTTGTTAGTCATTAGCCAGCCATTGTCTCCCCGATTATCATTTGTCATCTATCTGATTGCCCTATGTATCGCATGGGGTTTTTTTTGGCTTATTTACAGCATTTAACTGCTTGTTCCTTTGACATGAAAATAATGCTTTTCTTTATCTTCTCTTTTTTGCAAAATCACCTATAGAGCATTGTTATATATTCCCGGAATAGATGAGATAAGAATAGACAAAAGAAAGGAAACATATAAAAAAGCAGAAAATGAACTGTAGCAAAAGAAGAGGACAGTGAAAGAAAGAAAGAAAGAAAGAAAGAAAGAAAGAAAGAAAGAAAGAAAGAAAGAAAGAAAATAAATAAAATTGGGAAAAAAGTAAGTTAAAGAAAAAAGTATAGGAAAAATGGCATAAAAAAAAATCTGAAACAGAAAATGAAGAAAAAGTTACAAAAATTGCAAAAAGTAGTATTAAAAGAGGAGGGTTGCTAATCCCCAAGTCTTTTTCTTGTCTTTAAGGCTGCTTTACACGCAGCGACATTGCTAGCGATGTCGCTCGTGAAAGCACTTGCCCCGTCGTTTGTGCGTCACGGGCAAATCGCTGCCCATGGTGCACAATATCGCTAGGACGCGAAACACGTACTTACCTTCCTAGCGACGTCGCTGTGGGCGGCGAACAACCTCTTTTTTAAGGGGGAGGTTCACAGCGACGTCACACTGCGGCCCGCCAATAGAAGCGGAGGGGCGGAGACCAGCCGCATTAACAACGCGCCCACCTTGTTGCCCGAGGACGCAGGAACGCTGCTGTTCATTGTTCCCGGGGTGTCACACATAGCGATGTGTGCTGCCTCAGGAACGACTTACAAACTGTATCTAGCAAAAGCAATGATATTTTGAAAATGAACAACATGTCAACGATTAGGTGACTATTTTTGATCGTTAACACTCGCTCACAACGCCGGATGTGCTTTACAAATTCCATGACCCTGACGAGATATCGTTACAGATATCGTTGCGTGTAAAGCCCCCTTTAGGCTAAATTCCCACAGTGTGAAAACTCAGTACATTTTCCACTGCGTATTTGCTTGCAGAAAATCTGCTGCGATTTTCCGCACCAGGAAAGTGCAAGGGAATTTAAGAAATCTTATACACATGCTCTGAAATATAAAGATAGCGTACAATTGCATATTTGTGATCCACAGCATATCAATTCATGCTGTGAACATAGGTGCGAGTATTACCCTTTTGTCAGTGGGCAAGTAGCCTCGGGTCAAGTTCCCACGATGAAGGTTAGTTTTGGTGAGTTTTTGATATTGCAGATTTTGTGCAGCATTTAGGCACTAATTTAGTAAATTAGGTTACTTTTGTTTTCTTTCATTATGTTTTTGTGTGCATTTTTCTACGTGTTCTTATTCCATTTTTTGACGCTGTGGTTTTGTCTTTTTTTGGTATGTCATGTTTTAAATCAAGCTGCTAAGATACACCCTAGTATTTGGCTTTGACAAAACTTTATTGATACAATAATGTGTGGATTACATGCGTCTTTAGGATGTTTCCACAGGAGAAACGCTCAACTAATGCAATTGTATGGGGAAAATCTACACATAAAGCTCAGCATACTCACAAGACATTTTGACTTGTTCTGGATTTAAAAGTTAACGGCAGGTCACTTTACATTGTATAAAAGTGTACATAAGATTTTTATTAATCCCATCCACTTTCCTAGAACTGTAAAACCTCACTAGCGACTCATTGTGGGAATGTACAACAACAAGTCCAACAAGCCTACAACCTACAATAGCCCTCAGTCCAGTAGACCACTGCGCAACCAGCTCTGTCCTCACCTATTGTACCATCACCCATTCCCTGTAGACTGTGAGCCCTCGCGGGCAGGGTCCTCTCTCCTCCTATACCAGTCTGTACTGTACTGTTAATGATTGTTGTATGTATACCCTCTTTCACTTGTAAAGCGCCATGGAATAAATGGCGCTATAATAATAAATAATAATAATAATGTAACAATGCTCCTCTATTACTCGGGATATCTATGTGCTTCATGCTTGTTACTTGTTATCTGCACCTGTCTGTGTTCTCGTTAGTCTTTGATTTTGGTATTGCCCTAGCTAACCTTGGATTTTTCTTTTACTGTATTTTTATTTTAATAACATTCTTTTGTGTTAGAGTATCATGTTCTTTTACCTCACGACATATTAATATAGAATATATTGCCCGACGCACTGCTCCAGATTTACATGTATATTAGAAGGTGAGAAAGTGAAATGTGGAGTCGATGGTCTGTTTTAAGCTCCGGAATAAAATGACTGGGTCAAACCGCAGCATGGAACATTGGATTAGTTGCACTAGGCAACATTAGGCTTTTTCCCTTCTGTTAGCCTTTACTGAGAGCCATGGACATAATTTATTAAAACTAGTAGAAACTGTGATTTAATTTCTTTAGGTGACATGTTTTAGTGGCACCAGTTTATATTTATGAGACGTTTTGCTTATCATTGAAATAAGTGGAATTGGCTGTTAAAATAAGCGTTCTTCTGGGATCCATAAGAGCTGAACAGCATGAGAAGCTCTGCTGTGAGGCTTTATAGGAGACTATGGTAATTATACTGATGCTAAAACTGAATAAAAAGACTAACACATTAAAAAAACATACATTGATCTAATGCCGCTAGGTTTAACATTCTGATCAGACTGTGTGGACCCCACTGCTACATCATGGTGAGCCCTTCAGTGCGTTCCTAATTCCTAACCTGAAAATTGTAATGCCTTTTCTGTCGACCACCGCCAAAGCGATATCTCACCAGCAGGGAGAGCGCCCCAGTGACCCAGAGCACCCATGCTGCAAGGCAAATATACTTTTTTATATAGAGAATGTAACATGAGTCCAGCTATTAAAATATTTCATTGTTTTAGGATAGATCTGTTCCATTCTGATACCTAATGCCTCATTCAGATGTCAGTGATTTTTTTTTGTCCAAGAAAAGTGGCCCAAGTTTCATCAGTGATTTTTGATCAGTGTCAGTTTTTACAATCAGAGTTTGGTCCCAGTTTCATCTTTCTTTCCTGGATGAAGAAAAAAAGTTTCTCTATATTTATTTTGAAAACAAATGGCATTCGAGTGCTGTCCAAATTTTTCATGGACCCATAAGCTTGCACTGCCAATCTTGATCCGATCAAAATCGGACATGTCTCCAATATTTTGTGAGGCCGAACGTACATATGAAAGGCCCCATTCTCTATTATAGGTACAAATGCCATAAGTGAAAAATATGAGTATCGCTCGCATGCAAAAATAAGACATCGGAATGAACCCTTTGTTTCAAAAACGTGTTATCTTCAAGTTCTGACAACATGACTGTTACATCTAAATGACTGACAAAAATCCATATACTGAAAAAGATGGCTTTCAGGTCCACATAACAATAGGTCATTCTGTCCCTTTTTTCACCTTGTTAATCCTGTCCTGGTTTAAGAAAGGGTGAGTAGTACCTGAGTATACGCGCTCGCTCACACTGGCATATAATGCGGAGGTGTACAATGCAAGAAAATCTGCACTCAGACCACTGTTAGTCAATGAGGCAGGACAGATCTGCAAGTTTTTCTTCAGCTCTAATCACACTGAGTAACAAAATCAGTGGATGCTGCGATTGGCAGTGTGCCGGATCACAAGCATCCATATAAGGTGCATGTGAAACCTCGGTCTGCACTGATAACATCCAAATGCAGTCCAAAATACGCAGAGACAGATAATGGAGGGATTAATCTTTCCATCTTCTACTTACCTGTCACCGGATTCTCATATGTGATCAGAGCATAGTATAATGACACTCGGATCACACTTGCAGCAGAATTTGAGCCAGGTATCATTAGCATATAGCACCCGATTCTCTCACATCAGATGCTATACATGACAGCAGTGAGTGCCTGAAGCCCAACAAGCACTAGCTTCATTCAGACTAAGGCTATGTGCGCACTGGAAAATGGAATTTTCTCAAGAAAATTCCGCAGGCATTGAAAGATTACTGCACCCGCGGTAAAAAACTGCAGCAAACCGCACCCGAAAACCGCGGTTTGCTGCGGTTTTACCGCAGTATTGTTCGCGGTATTGCCGCGGTTTTGCCTCGTGCGGGTTGGTACATGTGCTTTATTGCATTCAATGTAAGAAAGCACATTGAAAAAAAAAAAAAATCATTTCCTTCTGAGATAGATAGTAGATAGATAGATAAATAGACAGATAGAAGAATAGATAGAAGGATAGATAGATAGAGGACAGATCGCTGCATTTCTCACGGTTGGTAGTGAGTTCACATTACAGGCCGTGGGAAATGACCGGTAATTACCTCTGCTGGCTCGCTGCGAGCCTGCATTCAGCGCTGTGTGTCAGTCGCAGCTGGATGTAAGCAGCGCAGGACCTGTGGATTACGCCGGAGCTGTGGATTACGTCGGAGCTGTGGATTACGTCGGAGCTTTGTTTCGGGAGGGGTTAATAAAAGGATGAAAGAGGCTTATTTGTGTTTTATTTACAATAAAGGATTTTTCGGTGTATGTGTTTTTTCACTTTACTTACGGGTTGATCATGTCAGCTGTCACATAGACGCTGCCATGATCAAGCCTGGACTTAGTGGCGGTGATCCGTCGCCATTAACTCCTTGTATTACCCTGACTACCACTGCATCACGGCAGCAGGAAGAGCTGGGGACACTCCGGTACTGCCGCATAATGGATGCGACAGTCCCGGGGCAGCTGCGGCTAATATTCTCGGCTGCGGGAGGTGGGAGGGAGGCGGGGGACATTAACCCTGCCCCTCTCCCTCCCCAGCCTGAGAATACCGGGCCACCGCTGTGTGGTTACCTCGGCTGTAAGGTAAAAATACAGCAAAGCACACGTGTTTTGTTTTCTATATTTCCGTTTGCTTTCTATTTGTATTCTATATGTCTGTGTCTGTGTTCTATGTCTGTGATGTCTGTGTCTGATATGTGTGTGTTTACTCTATGCTCCGCTTCTTATTCCTGTCATAATGACATCACTTCCCTGCAAAACCGCAGGCAAGCGATGTACATTACTGCAGGTAAACCGCGAAATACCGCAGGGAATAACGCAGGAAAACGCAGTGAACCGCACAGAATTTGCTGCCTGCGTTATTCCCTGCGGGATTTCACGATTACATTGCAGTCAATGGAGTGAAATCCCGCAGCGACGTGCGGAAAAGAATTGACATGCAATTGTTTTTGCTGCGGGAATCCCGCAGCAAAACATGCAGCTGTCAAATTTCGCCTAGTGCGCACAGGATTTTTTTTCCCATAGGTTTTGCTGGTAATTCACTGCAGAGATGTTATGAACATTTTCTGCAGCGAAACATGCAGCAAATCCGCAGAAAATCCGCGGCAAAATCCGGTAAGTGAGCACAGGGCCTAAGGCAGCCTGTCCGCTGCAGACTGCAGTACCTATGCAGAGCACAACAGTACAGATGATATAATTATGGGCTGCACTCAACATAAGCAGCGATCAAGATATTGTAGCGCTCAGTATGACGGAACTTGTCTGCACCATGTTCTGCATGGCACAAAGCAGAACCCAGATGGACCTAATAATTTTCAATGGAGCTCATTTGATTACTTTTACTTGACTAATTCAAATGGGTATACTTACATTACAGAAATGTAATTTTTTCTTCTAATCAGAACTGAGTTTTAAAAGAATGCATGGAAATATTAACTTAGCCTTATTTTATTTACATTATAATTTGCTTAAAATAAAATCAGCATTTTGCATGCTTGGGAAATAAGTGGTTCAAATGCTGGGCTTGTGGAAGAGACTGGGAGTGCTAATGGTCCATGTATTAGGGGCGTAATACTTGCCTTGCCCTATGTGCTGGCAACCCAGGCTATGCCTCTGGGAAAAAAGGTCCATGTTTTCATGTCTTCCCATCATGGCATTGAGTTTTTAAAAGACAAATCTATCATCAGGTTTCAACAAGTTTTTGTAAATCATGGATAAAACAAGAAAGCAAGTTCTTAGGTAGAGGTAGGCCTGTCGCACCTTCTCCCTCGCTTTCACCTCTTATCCTCCTATAAACTGATAACTATTTCTATGTCTCTCCCTCCCTTTCACCCTTTCACTTCCTCTCACTCTCTTTTTCTCTGTGGTTACTTATATGACGTCAGGGGAGAGGCTCCAATTCTCTCTCCCTCCCAAAAATTCCTGCTCCCCCTCCTTTCTCTTCCATTCGCTCTCTCCTCCTCTCCCTCCCCCTCCCACAGATCACCCAGTCTGGCTTTAAAGGAAGGTAGGAACAAGAAATGGCACTCTGTGCCCTGGCTAGAAAACAGAGAGCTGGGCTGCCAGCAACCAACAGCCAATAACTTTCCTGGGCCTCGACATGCTGCTTATCACAGGTACCCAACTTCCTGAAACTTTCTATACATCTTTCTTCCTTGCTGTGCATCTGGCTGGGCCGTCTCAATCTATACCTCCGACTTGCTCACTCATTCCTTCTTCCTCTCTTGTAGACCTGTCTTTCACACCCATCTCTTCCTCCTTCATCAATGTTCTCTCTATATAAATCACATATACTATCTGAACCTGTTGATTGTTTTATCCATTGCGTTTGGAGTATGCCCTTCTTTAGCTTACCTAACATATCATTTTTATGCTGATTCTTGTGGTCAATCAGCTATCAATTTTACTTTATACAGAGGCAACATGTCCCATGGTGTTGTACAGTTAGGGGAATCAGGACACAATACGGACAACATATAGCACAATGAGATTATATTGAGATTCTACCCATATAAGTTTACAGTCTATTTGTACTGTTGTGTATGCTATTTTTACTCTCATTTCTAAGCAGTGTTATCAAAACTAAAGTTTGGCGCTTTCTATCACCAATATTTCATTCTCGCCTTCATTGACATATTAGTGTGCATGTAGACATCATACATAGAAATAATATACATGGTGGCTTAGTAAACATACCAAGACATAATACAATGAATTAGAAAAAAAACACACTTGAGGAATCAAAGTGTCTGAAAAGGAAAAAAGAAAAGGTGTGTGTAAGAAATGGGTAACAACTTCAACTTTGTCATTTGAGGGTGAAACATGAGAAGGGCCCTAGAGACAGACACTTGTAGAAAAGTGTCAATATCAAAGACAGATTGTGACATCTCTCATAGTTCCCCACCCAGAGCATTGACAGACAACACTCTAGCATGCAGCTCGTCTGACTTGCTGGGCTCACCACCCCCCCCCCCCGTCTTATCCGGATTGTATGCTTCTCTCAGTCTACTCATGGTATACCTTAAATTAATTTTTACTGTAGTTCATTCCATCCGATAATCTCCCTGTATCGTCTGGTCACCCTTTGTTCTTTGGAACTCTTCTTCTCATCTTTGTTTAGCCTTCTACCTGAATATATCTTTTTTATGTTTATTCCTTTCTTTTATAGCTCCGATATCCTATTTCTGTAAGCTTGTTTCTTTCTTATCTGAAATGCCTCTTTTGCCTCTTGCTGAAGTCAATTCACCTTTTTAAGTTTCATCACCCTCGGTATCTTCTTTTTTCATTTATACATTTAGTATTCATTTGGATTTTATTCTAGAATCATATATTGTCACCATTATGACAAATACTGTATCTGTAATTAATTTCCCATTTTTCAACATTCGCTTAAAATATTCTCTTTCCTTTCTTGGTTTCCTTTTAATTTTTGGATACATACACAATAACATTTCATTTTTCTATCTTTAGTTGCTACTTTGAACCTTAGGTTAAATGTCTTCTTATGTCTTTCAATGTGTGAAAAATTCTGGAGATGTTCCAGAAGAGAACTTTGAGAACAAAAAAGTTAAGAGAAACAGAGAAACATACCAGCCTTGTCTAAAATGTACAATATTTGTCAGAAAATTTGGAATTTCTTAAAAATGAAGCTGCATCTAACTTTGTATCTTAAAAACATGTATTAGTCCAGCACTGTATTTGTGTATTTGTCTTGACCTCTTGTTCAACTCTTTTCTTTGAAGTCATCTAAAATGGTCTTGTTGTTCATCCAAAGGCTCCTTAATTTTTCTATAACTGAAGATAAAAGGTTTTGGGGCAATTTTGTATATTTGGTTGCGCTTATTCGAGTGTCATCCACATACTATCTTTTTATATTTTTTTATCCTTTCCTACAGACCTTCTGTTTTTTTTCTCCCTAGATATGATTATTGTCGTTTGTTGAAAGTTTTGTATATATTGTTGCTTTTTTACTTGTCCCTACTTTAGCCTGTTTCCTCTCATTTCTACAAAGCTCACATGTGCTTCCTATTACAAATAAAAACAGAGAATAAGGAACCAAAATAGTAAGATAGAGGTGTCAAAAAAATACGTAATGAGAAAACAGGTCAACAACAGGACTTATTTATTTTTAATTATTTTCAAAATTCCTTTAAATATAACGTTAGTTGTTTTCAGACTGACTTTCACGTTTAGCCACACACCCTGGTTACATAGAGTAGATATGTATGGTTGAGCTAGAGTTCAAGAGTGTATGTGATTATATTTTCATTAGGCGAAAATACCTCTCGGTTCAATAAAATAACTTATATATAACTTTTATATAAATCTACAATGAAATACTCAGAGTTGGACTTATGAGTACAAATAATAACAGTATGGTCAGATATTTATGACTGAAAATGCAATATAATACGGACGTTATTTTCCCCAAAAAAATAGTTCATCACTAGCTGACGGTTTTCTTATCAGTCCATTCTTTTACAAGGGGATAAAACACGATAAAAGAAAAGAATTTCCACAACTTTTCAATACAAGACATTTTATTTATTAGTATCAATTGCTCGTGTGTTTTTAGGGGTTAATAAATGAGTAACCTACATGACCTTTCAGCATCAATTCTGTTTTCACGGAACTGAATTGATAATTACCAAATAATAGGCCCCATACTTGGCAGTCATGAATATTTCTATTCCAATGTGACTTTCCGTCCCTGGAAATAAGAATTGTAAAAAAAAATAATGGCAGATACATGTTTTAAAAATTAATCATGCGTCTTGCTAAGAAACGGAAATTAAAATTCATGCTGCAGGAAATACTACCTAAAACAATTTTGCTATTTGTCGAGTATAATAGTCACCGTCAAAGAGGTTGAGCTTTTGAGAAATGCTAATTTTCACAATAATAATCTCAGGTATTAATTTTGAATGTGCTTCGTACTTAGACTAATATAATTTCCATATATGTTAATATGTAGTCTAGTATATATTACATTTCATACTGGACATTTACTAGCCATTTAAATAGTGATATTAATTTTCTTTTTTTTTCTTTCTTTATGTTTTTTTTCCCTTTACTGTCATTCCTGTGTGTTTTCTTCATTTTTTCTGTTACCTGCACTTGCCACTCCTATAACTAATTCTTTTTTGTAACCATCTGTATCTTTAGAGGGCTCCCAAAGAGTCCTATGTGCTATACTCGTGTCCCTCTTGCATGCTGTTTCAATTGATTGTCTAAACATAACAGATCCTCTTGCACGAACGTCAATTCAAAAAAGCTACGACCTTACAAAATATCTGGAACATCAACTACGTTCTCTAGCTGGGCCATATGTGAGTACCATATTCTTTTACCAGTTTGTTCTCAGTTATTTTCCACCTAGTGGTATATGAAGTCTTGTTCATAGAGAGTTGTCTTCTAACCTGACTTTATTTTTAAACTCCTTTGATAGTTGATGGTGAAAGGAAAATGAAATATTATCTCAATATGGAAGGACCTGATCTACGTCCTCGTATTGAAAGCTATTTTCAAAGTGCAAAGTTGTCATTGTTGATTTTTTTACTGTGTATAAATATAGCTGGACAAAAACTAATGGATAAAATTCCAATAAAAATAATTCAAAATATAAATACTATTTAGAAATTATAAACATAATTATACCTTTTAAAAACTAAAAAGGTTGTATGTTTAAAGCATTACGTGTTAAAGAGGTTCTTGGCTGAAAGCAAGTTGACTAGGGAAGAAGTATTGTTGAAACCTCTGTAACCTTTATTCTATGGTGTGAAGACAACCACACAACCTCCTACGCAGACTATGATGGGTATGCCCTACCCACTTAGTGGAGAACAGACCTTTACAGTAGGGTGTTATGTCGTTGTATCACTTTACCAGATAGCATTATGGCTTTGTCTATGCTACAGAATAGGGTATGGAGTGCGCACAAACTCAGCATGGTCTTCAACTTTAAAGAGGCTTCCCACAACACAAAATAGCTCCTCTATACAAAACAAAATAAAAAATCCCTGCGGTGTGGGTGCTGTCTCCCACCAGTCATGTGACATTTATGCCATGTAATTGCTGCAGCCAGTCATCAAGCGCTGATTGACTGCAGCCTTTCAATATTTTGTCAGAGCAGAAGACCCAGGGCCAACATAGCAGTAACGTTGCCAGCCCAAGAGATGAGTTACAATGTTTTTTATGCTTTGTCCTGTACTGCAGAGTTATTAAAAAGCCAGTTCTGGGCATCCCCTTTAACAAGTTTGTTTAAAAGCGTAGATTTGTTTATAACAACTGTTTTTACTCATTAAACCTTGACAGCTCAATCTGGCAGCATTGCCAATGCTGTCACTTTGATGGGAAAACCCTTCCTGGATTTAGCAATCATGCCTGCAGCCCCACAGGATTTATTTTGTAGCCTAAAGCACAGGTGGAGCTATACTACCCACTTATCGTAGCCATGAAAAACATTGGAAGCAAACTTCAATATTTAATGTATTAAATATTACACTATTAATTATTTGTCTTGGTTCTTGGCACTTACCCTGTATCCAACACATATGAACCAGTAGATATTTCCAATGTCATATGCAATAAATAAAAAATAAATGTCATATATTGCATAGTCGTTTCCCCTTGGCTCTCACAATCCATGGCAAAGGGTTGGTCAGAAACCTTATTCTGAAAAGAGAGGGAGGAACAGGCTACATTTCATGTGCCCTAAACAGAGGCTTTCAAACTTTGGACCTTGTCGTGGCGCAAGGACAAGGCCTCATCTTTACTGCTTGCTCTTCAGTCTTCATTCTGACCTTATGTAACCTATCCATACCTATAACCAGGTGGAGTGACTAAACCTATCCATACCTATAACCAGGTGGAGTGACCATGGAAATTTGGGTAACTTACATTGTTGTATTTCTAGTCTCTCCTCCAATTCTATGTATCAACTATAACAGTCTTAAACCCACTTATTCTCTACAATAAACTGTACAACATTTCCCAAATTTTGAGCATCTAAGCTCCTTTTTTGTACTGCACTGTGGGAAGAGTTGTTGTGACTAGTGAGCAGACCGGAGCACTGTGGGTGTATCTAAATTCTTAGTATTTGTACAAAACAATGCATTTCTTGTATCAAGTAACTCTAGTTATTAGCGTTCAATCACATTTCAACTTCCAATCACCCAGGAGTGTTCTCAGCCATTTTAGTAATGTGTCCATCTCAAACCGGATCTTTTGATAAATCGCACACCAGTTAATTATGTAGGATGAGCTCATGAAGGTGGGCTCAATCTCAGTGCAGACTTTAAGGTTTTACAACAGTTCCTTTGCGCAATGTCATGTAATATTAATATCCCTCCATAGACTTTTTCATGTGCGCTAATCCGCACTGTGACTCATAATAACATTTTATACGATTACATAATTACCGCTGTGTATAAGCTGCAGATTCGCATCCACTTGGTGTTACACTGCCTTGTGTGTTACAGAATGATTGTCAAGAATGTATGGGGAATATTGTGGAAACAGCACTCCCAAATTATGCACAAAATGGTCTTGGCTCTTGAAATTGAAAGAAATGCAATTCTAGAAGCAAACATATATATTTCTTTGTTGAAAAAAAATATTTGCCTGATAAGATATATTACAGTTTCCTTTTTTCACATGTATTATTGATTTATTGTAAAAAAGGGAAAATGCTCGTTACTCCTTAGACCTAACTAGCCAATATTTCACGTCAGATAGACTCAAGTTTTTAGATCTAGAAATGTCTTGTGATCCCATTAAAATACTGCAATATTGATATTTAAAGAGAATCTGTTAGCAGGTTCTGAGAGCACCATAATGTGGGAGGAGAGACCCTGATTACAGGGATATGTCATTTACTAGGCATGTTTTGCTGTTTTAATACAATCAGTGTTTTATCAGCAGAAGATAATCATTACAGGACAGCTGCCTACTAGTCCTACTCTGCCCCAGCACTAATTTGCAGCTTTCTGTCCATATACAGTGTACACAGAAATTTGCCAATCAGTGGTGTGGGCGGGGTTACAAAAGGCTCAACATTCAGAGCTCTGCTAGATTTGCAGCAGAGAAACACAACGGTTACTTACCGGTAGCCGGTTTTTCCAGAACCCATGACAGCACCACGTGAGAGAGGGATCCGCCCAGCAAGGACAGGAAACCATTCTGAATAAAAGGGCGGTACTTCTCCCCTTCGTCAGTTGATTACCGAGAATGAGAGGACCTCCAACAATTGTTAGAACTTACTCCACCACCACTAAACACACACAAGCACACCGAAAAAGTGCACACCAAGGATGAAAAAGGGAGGGAATATAAGGGTGCTGTCATGGGTTCTGGAAAAACCGGCTACCGGTAAGTAACCGTTGTGTTTTCCCCTCACCCATGACAGCACCACGTGAGAGATTTCCAGAGAAACCCATTTAGGGAGGGACCACCGCCTCAAGCACCCTTCTACCAAACGAAAGAGCAGCCGAGGAGGATAGGTCCAACCGATAGTGTCGGAAAAAAGTAGATTGTGAGGACCAGGTAGCGGCCCTACAAATTTGTTCAATAGATACCTGTGCACGCTCAGCCCAGGAGGTAGACACCGCTCTGGTGGAATGGGCCCGGATGTTCTCCGGAACAGGCGCTCCACTGGAGGAGTAGGCCAAACTAATGGCCTCCCTAATCCACCTAGCGATAGTACTCTTGGACACCCCCTGACCCTTGGTACTACCCTGAAAGGAGATAAATAATGACTGTGTCTTCCTCACTGCCTGTGTGACCGAAAGATAGTGTAGGAGGGCCCTTCGTACATCTAGCGTGTGAAATCTACGTTCCCCCTCATTAGTGGGACGGCTGCAGAATGAGGGCAGGACTATTTCTTGCGTTCTATGAAAATGAGAGGCAACCTTCGGGAGATACGCTGCGCCGGTTTTCAGAACAGGGGTCTCCCATCAAGGACAGGAAACCAACTGACGAAGGGGAGAAGTACCGCCCTTTTATTCAGAATGGTTTCCTGTCCTTGCTGGGCGGATCCCTCTCTCACGTGGTGCTGTCATGGGTGAGGGGAAAAATGGTGATTCTATCATAGCTGCGTTGAGAAAACAAAGTGATACATCGCTGTAATGACGCTCTCTGTCCCTACCTCATGCTGCTATCAGATTACATTGCTAGATCCTACTTAAAGATTCCTATAGTGCACTGTACTTGGTATTTTGCCATGGCTGATTTAAAGGAGTGGAAAACTAAACATGCATAAGACCTCTTATATCCGGGGATCCCTGCTGGGAGGGCATTATACGGTAGTGCTATTTGGATACTGTTTGATGGTATTGCTTAGGCATACTATTTTGAAACTAACATAAAATCTACCTTAACATTATTAGCTGCATGGTGGGCTTATTTACTGTTTGCTTTGGGTCTTATTTTCTACAAACTGGACTTGTATACCGTTATATATGATTTCGTCATCTTAATGACTCCAGCAGTGACTGAAACATCTGCTTATATATTTTTCTTTTTCAAGCAGATACAAGAATTTGTAAATTACCTTTTATGCCATGGCCAATCCTAGAGAGCATCTGTGAGCACTCTAGACCATCATCTGCCATTCTGAACACATTTTCAGCTTGATCCAAGAGTTGTCCAGTGCTGACTGATAAACTAAGGTTGCAGTAGTAGTAGTGATAGTAGTAGTAATAGTATTAGTTAACTGTAAAGGGGTTTTCTGGGCTTCTACTAAATTTCTGCAGTCACTTTATGATTGCCAATTTCTGATTCCTGAAAGTGTGCAGCATGCACATTATCAGAATTCCACTATGTTGCTGCTTTCATCATGTGACTGTAAATATGCAATTTGCATAGTTTTTATCATGTGTCAACAAACATATTTTCCTGTTTCTCTCAATGCAATGTTCTTTTCAGAAAAGCAGATGAGAATTAATCGGAACATGACCATAAATATGTAAATTGCATACTTACAGTTATATGACAACAACCATTTGAGCAGGCATTAAGAGTGAAATCCTGACAGTGTGCATATTGCACATTGTCAGGATTCAGCAATCTGCAGTGACATAGAGTAACTGCAGAAATTGAACTAAATCCCAGAAAGCCCATATAAGTGAAGAAATAACATTATTCCCTTAGGCTTTTTTCCTGCTGGGTTTAATGATACACTTTTAATTAAAAATATGCTAAATGTTCTCCTCTGTTCACAATAAACATATAAATATGCAGCCTTCGGAACAAATTTAACAAAAACTGAAAGAAGTTTACTGGAGACTATAAATTGAGATATGTCTTGCACAAGTAAGCTTTTATTTTATAAAAGGGATTTCTAAGGGCCTATGATGGGATTTGTGATATGGATCCAATTAATGCTGCTCATTAGCATTTATCTAGACCTTTAAGACTACTAGGAAGAAGTGACTTATGGTAAAAAGCTAATATTCGGACCTGTACATGGATTGCAGCCTATTTACAGTCTTTGGGAAAAAAAAGTAGTGGATCAATTTAACAGATTTGTAGCTTGGGCGGTAATGCACTACAAAAATAAATGAGGAAAAAAATAGTTTTAATCCTGATAGGCTGGATATAGTTAAATCTTTTTAAACACTTCCAGGGATTATAGATGGAAAAGCTATTTGGAGAATTAGACAGATATACGTAAAAGGGTTTTATTGGAAAATACCAGGAAATGTGCGAGTCGGTTATATAAAGGGATGGGTGGAGCTAGAGGCACATAAACCCTGCTGCATACATGTCCTTAGTGGTGTGTACACATAAACACAGGTGCAGATCAGTATACATTGCTTTATAAGACCCTCTCGTCTCCACGCTTTTCACTCTCTCCAGTTCTCAAGATGTTTGGCTCGGTGCGGTCTAAAATGAGACCGCTTCCGTTACACTGAGCCAAAAGAGGGTGCGAAAAAGAGAGACAGATGTACATAGCAAAGTCAGCGTAGAAAAGAAACATTCTTAGGTAAAGTAATAGTGTCAGGAAAAATCCAAAAGTGGTTGAAGTTTTGAGGACTTGACTGAAGTAAGAGACAATTGTGTTTTGGCTTTCAGAAAGCCTGATTATAATATGAGAAATGGCAGCGGTCTCGCTTTCTACACACTGTATAAACTTTGTGTGATTAAAGGCAGCGCTCCCTGTCTGTCTCTCTTCATGGCCCTCTCTAACTTGGCTCTCTCTCTTTCCATTCTCCCCCTGCTGCAGCTTCCCCCACCGCCTGCTTCTTCTATTCTTTACTTTGTTGTCTTCTTCTTGTCTTTTCTCACGTTTTCCTTTTACTTCTCTTTTTTCTTTCCCGTGCACAGTTCTGTCACCGTGCGCCGTCCTTTCCTGTCATGTAATTATATCTGTACTGCCTTGGGCTTTGGTACAAATTACAGTAACATCCTGCTTTATGGGATCTGAACCTCTTTGCCGGGGGTAGGGCCTGGAGGAACCAAATAAATCTAGATTAACATGTAAAAGAAATATATATGTAGTTTTTTTCACAATCTGCTACATTTTGCAACTTTTTTGGAAGATAATACTTTGGGATTTTTCTTGCTATTTTTCATGCAGCATCTCACTACAATAAAGTCAATGTAGAAAAAATATCATATGGAAAAAAAATATCTGTGAAAAAAAATTCAAAAACGCACAAAAAAATAAATTCTGTTAATGAGGCAAATAAGTACCAAATCCACCTGTTTCAGGTAGATATTATATTATTAGGTAGATATTGAGTATCTCTACCATTGGTAGTGTCAATAATAAATCTAAATTTGATTTTGGAACACACCAGCGTTCCTAATAATTGTGCATTACAATTCTTTGTTATAAACTCTGGATTAAAAGGAATTTCTCCTCCTGAGGATCATAAATATAATTCATAATTATTAGGCTATAAGTGTTAAAGGGAATCCGTCAGGTCCCCTATGCCCTCCAACCCAGCAGCATTCATAGCTGTATGACTAAATTCCCTGCCTAGCTAGCCCTGTATAATGTTATTTACTTAACTCAATGTTTAAAAAAACTCTTTGAAAACTCCACTATTCCTATGCTATTTAGGGCCTTGACTAGTTGATGGGATGTTAGTTTACCAGACCAGTTTGCCCACTTTCCATGTAATCACTCCCCTGTGAGCATGATTTCGATGAGCCAGCATCATTGCCAGCTACTGGAAATCTCACGCATGCGCGCGGTTCATTTCAGCAGCATAATTGCGCCTCTGAAGCCAAGTGTTTGCGTCCCAGCTTCAGAGAGGTGCATTATGCATAATCAGAAGTGCAGAAGCTGTTCTTCCAATCATACAGTGTGCCTCTCTGAAGCATACCCCACACTTCAGAAGCACAGTGATACTGCCAAAATGAGCAGAGCAAATGCGCAAGATTTCCAGGAGCTGGCAATGCAACAGCTTGTGGAAATCAAGTTATCATGCCCACAGGGGCGTGATAACATGAAAAGAGGACTGGTTAGTCTGAGGAACAAATGCCTCATTAACTAGTCAACGCCCTAATTAATTAGGGAAAAGCAGGGCTTATAAATCCTTTTTTTAAATACTGAGTTAAGAGAATAACATCATACAGGGCTGGTTAGGCAGGGAATTTAGTCATACAGCTATGAAGGTGACTCGCCCACCCCAGGGCTATGGGACACCCGGTGCCGGGCCGGACTAGTCCGGGGGATAGTCAGTGGTGGCGGGGCCCGACTCCGTGATCCTGACGGGAGTCAATTAATATGGCTTCAGTGGGGGTGATTAAAGTTTATAATATTCGTGACGCCACCTGTGGTTTGCGGCTATTAAGCCGCCGCTGCTGTATGGGGCCTCCGGGGCTGGTGGAATTGCAGCTTGGATGGTCCTGCTCCCCACAGGTGGAGCGATACCCCGGGGCACAGTTGGTGCTTGTAAGTGTCTATGCAGTGATGGAAGTCTATGCAGGCGAAATAACTGAGGCAACTCCAGAGGGTGCAATTTCAAGGTGTTTACTCACAGTTCCTGGTTGGTGCACACTGCTGCCTCTGGACTGCTGAGACCCACTGTCAGGGACCTCCGCCGATCCTGGGTAGATCTGGGGGCAAAAGCCGGTGCACCCCTCTAACGTGTCTCTTTTCTCGGTCGTCTTCTAAGCCTCGCCTTTTATGGATGGACCTGGCTTGGCCTCCACTACAGCCTCCAGGCCGGGGGCTCTCCTAGTGGGTGTTCTACCCCCTTTCCAGAGGTTCTGCTGTGGGCTGTGGCCCTGGGGGCTTGCAGCCACCCGGGACCTCGGTTTTTACCTTTGGAATTGACTTCTCTTCCTCCAGTTTCTAGGGACCGTCCCCTGTGTGCAGCTTGATCCCTCCACCGAATGACTTTGTGGAACAGGCCACCAGCTTGGAAGCTTTTTCAGTGGCCCTGGAATCCCTTCTGTTGTTCTGCTGTGGTGTCACCTGGGTCTTCACCAGGAACTCAGCTCTCTTCAGACTTTTCTTGAGGTAACTACCTCCTTCTCCTTCTCATCACAGTCTTCACTCTCTCACTCCCTGAGGTAAACTGAAACTCTCTGACTTGACTTTCCTGTAACTACTCTTCTCTCGGCTGGCTCCTCCCACCCACCCAGTTGCTAAGCTCTACCCTATGGAAGCAGGGATGGGTCTTGCTGCCGCTATCCCTGGTCCCTGTGTGTACCTAACAATGGGTGTAGTGCAGATTTGCCTGTGGACCGGCGTTCACTCCTTTACTTACCCAGGATGGGACATCACACCTCTGGCTGGGGTGCAATGTTCCTGTGGCGACGGAAGCCTCAGGGGCGCCACAAATGCTGCTGGATTGGAGGGCAGAGGGGACCTGACCGGTTCCCTTTAAAAGCTTTTAAAAATGATCTTAGACACTTCTTGAAAAGCAACAAACTAACAGCATGTGCTATGGAACACATGTTGGCAAGTGCCTGTTGCCATTAACAAATATAACCTAGTATAAAAACAAAATGAGCAAATAACCAGCAGTAAGTAAATAATGTAATAGTAATAGTACATGTAAATAACATAGGGTACTTTGTTGACATCATTTTCACCAAGAGAGCATAAAAGCCATGTGAAGATGGTGCCTAACTCTTGTAGTTCACCTCACTATGTATCTACAGACCTCAAAATAGACAGGGGCAGAGCAAGACCCAGACCTCACTATTTTCCACCTGTCCATTGAAAGCTTTATAGATGAGAGGCACAGCCCAAAAAGAAGGAGCCACGCCTTCGTATGTCCAAAGTACAAAAAGGCTAAAACAAAACCCAAAGAAAAGAGCCGCTACACGTGTCATGAGTGTCTCTCTTAGTTGAGAGGTATGTGACAGTCCTGGGATCTGAGCTTCACTCATTTTTGGGTGTCTCAGCATATTAAATGTATTTCCTGCTAGCAGCTACTAGCTAATCACCTTATGTGCAGCCAGTGTGTTACCACTCCCATCTCCTTTAAGTAGCTACTCCATCTTTCAGCTTCCGTAGGAAACAGAATCTTCTGTTCCTGACCACCTAGGTGACTGCACATCTCTCGGAGCTCCTGGATTTCTGCTGCTTTTTCAGTTGTGGGAGTCATGCTGTTGCAGCTATCAAGTTTATGTTGTGTCATATTCCTGTCTGTCTACCTGTCCCTGCCTGTTTATTAGTACAGTGGTGGGGCTAGTGTCTCTCACCTGCCATTTCACTAGTAAGGGTGTTTATAGGGCTAGTGAGGGATTAAGTATTTGGATCGCTAATGGGTTGAAACACCCTATATAGGGACAGTAGGGAGCCTAGTAGACAGCTTGAGGTGAGTCCAGAAGGTGAACCCTCTCCCTAGCTGTAGGGCCCAACATTGTAAAAGTGCACCCTTATCCCCCTTGTTTGTTGTGTGTTGTCGTGTAGTGTACCAGACTTCCATGGGTCTGAGCACAGCTGTCACACAGTGTATTCGGACACTGCCAACTCAAACCATGACAAAATGTTGGTATAAGTACAATGTGTTGGTGTAGATTCACACTGCAGCCATTTTGGAAATTACTTTAAAGTAAAAATTTTAAAATTCAGTTAAAAACATCGTCCATCCATTCAAAAGCCAAGATGTGGACATCAAGGCAAAATATCAGAGTCAACATGTCGGCTCATCACAAGGTGTATAAGCTCTGACACGACAATCACTGCAATGTAAGTGGGTCATATGCTTAGTAATATTGAGATCACAAATGTCCATGCAACCACCGTGCACCGCATGTTATATAAGTCTGGAATGGTGGCCGTAAAGAGATGAAGAAGCTACGATTTCAATATTATTATGAGTTGTTGGCTCCAGTTTGCAAAAAAGTACAAAAAGTGAACATTAGAAGATTGTAAGTGGGTGATTTGGAAAAAAGAGACAACAGTCAAAAGGCTAGGCTCCAATGGGTGTAACTGGGTCTGGAAGAAGCAAGGGAAAAACTGCCTAACAGATCGAGAAATCGATGGAGTTGTTTCACAGCCAAAAGTGTTGGATACTTGACCAGGATCGATGGTGGACTCAATACTGACCTATTTTCGAGCATCCTACAAGATGAGTTACTTTGTATACTCAAGTACTATGGATATGAAAAGGACGACATAATTTTCTAGCAAGACAATGACCCAAATTATACATCGAGATTAGTTCAAAGACAATGAAGTTTTCAAATGTCCACTACAGTCCCCAGACCTCAGCCCAATTGAACATTTGTGGGTAGAGTTGAAGAAAAAGCTGTATAAATACCCAAGTGAGTCGACCAGTATACACCAACACTGGGAATGAGTATAAGAGATCTCTGATCATATTTTGGTTGAGACATGCTTTAATCAGATTGAGCGCATGCCCAGAGGATTCAGGCAGTGTTGAAAGCAAAAGATGGATTTATAAAATATTACCACAATAATAAAAATTAAAATTTAGATTTTTAGCAGCAAAACAGTATCAATGCAGTGACATGACAAGAATCTGCATAACTCATCATATGCTAAATATTTGCAAAGTCAAATATATGTATGAGATAGCCAAGATAATTTCCTATAAAATGATGTTAGTCCCACGTTTGAGGCTCTAGTAGATACAGTTAGGTCCAGAAATATTTGGACAGTGACACAATTTTCGCGAGTTGGGCTCTGCATGCCACCACATTGGATTTGAAATGAAACCTCTACAACAGAATTCAAGTGCAGATTGTAACGTTTAATTTGAAGGTTTGAACAAAAATATCTGATAGAAATTGTAGGAATTGTACACATTTCTTTACAAACACTCCACATTTTAGGAGGTCAAAAGTAATTGGACAAATAAACCAAACCCAAACAAAATATTTTTATTTTCAATATTTTGTTGCGAATCCTTTGGAGGCAATCACTGCCTTAAGTCTGGAACCCATGGACATCACCAAACGCTGGGTTTCCTCCTTCTTAATGCTTTGCCAGGCCTTTACAGCCGCAGCCTTCAGGTCTTGCTTGTTTGTGGGTCTTTCCGTCTTAAGTCTGGATTTGAGCAAGTGAAATGCATGCTCAATTGGGTTAAGATCTGGTGATTGACTTGGCCATTGCAGAATGTTCCACTTTTTTGCACTCATGAACTCCTGGGTAGCTTTGGCTGTATGCTTGGGGTCATTGTCCATCTGTACTATGAAGCGCCGTCCGATCAACTTTGTCGCATTTGGCTGAATCTGGGCTGAAAGTATATCCCGGTACACTTCAGAATTCATCCGGCTACTCTTGTCTGCTGTTATGTCATCAATAAACACAAGTGACCCAGTGCCATTGAAAGCCATGCATGCCCATGCCATCACGTTGCCTCCACCATGTTTTACAGAGGATGTGGTGTGCCTTGGATCATGTGCCGTTCCCTTTCTTCTCCAAACTTTTTTCTTCCCATCATTCTGGTACAGGTTGATCTTTGTCTCATCTGTCCATAGAATACTTTTCCAGAACTGAGCTGGCTTCATGAGGTCTGGTCACAGCAACAGCTTCCAAATGCAAAACCACACACCTGTAATCAACCCCAGACCTTTTAACTACTTCATTGATTACAGGTTAACGAGGGAGATGCCTTCAGAGTTAATTGCAGCCCTTAGAGTCCCTTGTCCAATTACTTTTGGTCCCTTGAAAAAGAGGAGGCTATGCATTACAGAGCTATGATTCCTAAACCATTTCTCCGATTTGGATGTGAAAACTCTTATATTGCAGCCGGGAGTGTGCACTTTCAGCCCATATTATATATATAATTGTATTTCTGAACATGTTTTTGTAAACAGCTAAAATAACAAAACTTGTGTCACTGTCCAAATATTTCTGGCCCTGACTGTATGGAGCCTGAAAGTCAAAAGTTCAATACTTTGTTACCCTTTTGCTCCTCAATGTATATTATAGATTGAACTCATCAACTTTTTTTTTTTTAAAGTCCGGTTTGGGACTGGACTTGATCTGAACTTGAGCCTGGACCCTAAACAGCATATAAGTCTATAGGGGCCCAAACTTTAGTGCTGTAAAATGGCTATTAAATGGTGTTAGTAAGGGCTAGGGGGCTGCAAAAGGAAGCAAAATGGGGATAAAAGTAGGACAATTATACTTACCGAGTTTCTGCATGGCTGTCACACTGCTTCCGGGTCCACTCATTATATCATCCTATTCAATACTTTTCCTGCCAAACCTCTGTGACAGCATATGTGATTGGTTGCAGTCAAACTGCGCCCGCAAACTCTGTGGTGGCATCTGTGATTGGTTGTCCTCACACTAGCTATCTGGGTCCCTAAAGTGGAGTGTAAAAATAAATTGGAAAAAATTACATGCGATCCCCAGTATTTTGATAACCAGTGCAGATAAAACAGATAGCTAAAGGCTGCAGCCCCAAGCCGTGTGCTTTATCTTGGGTGTGTATTAAAATACAAGGGACCTCTAGTGTTTGTTTTTTTAAATTATTTAAATAAATAATTTTTAAAAAAATGCATGGGGTTCCCTCCAATTTTAATACCCAGCACAGATAAAGCAGAAAGCTAGGGGCTATTATCAGGGTGGGGAAGCTCATGGTTATTGAGCTCTCTCCAGCCTAAAAATAGCAGCCCACATCTGCTCCAGAATTGGCGCCTCCATTAGATGCGCTAATCTTGTTTTTTTACAGGGCTCATCCGGATTGCCCAGCAGCAATGGCAGTCTGGGTAATATAAGGAATTAATGACAGCTGTAATTTGTCAAAAAAAATCAGAGCTGCCACAAAGCCCTGGATTAGTAATAGATAAGGGTCTATTAGACCCCAATTACTAATAGTCTAAGGCAAAATAAACAAAAAAAACCTGAAAAATATTTTCTTTAAAAAAAAAAAAAAATCCTCTTTTTCCAATTTATTAACCCCCAAAACACCCCTGAGGTCCAATGTAATCCACACCACAAAGTCCCATGACAATCCCGGCTCTGCTACATCCTGAAGTCGCAGTATGCGGTTACATTAGAAAATGTGACAGATCACAGTGGCCTGCGGGGCTATAGTGAGAGAGGTGACATCCATGAGTGCACCTGAGGTCATAGCTGTTGGTTCCAATGGACCTCAGATGAACTCACCTGAGGTGAACTCATTGAACTCAGTGAACTCTCCTGAGGTGAACTCATTGAACTCAGTGAACTCACCTCAGGTGAACTCATTGATCATTAATTATAACAGACATGTTAAATATGGAGTAGCATGCATATTGATATATATTTTTTGGTCCGGTGTTACTACTTTATTATATTACTACATAGGAGGGTCAGCTAGGTGTCCTTGCATATTAGTTTTTGTTGGTGTTGACACTCAGCATTGCTGCTTTGCTCAATTTTGTGATTGTGAAATAGGTGTCTTTATCTGGCGTCTATATGTTTCAATGCAATTTGGAGCTTATAGGGAACCTGAAAGGTCCCCTATGCCCTCCAACCCACCAGCATATGTATATGTGACACCCTGGACTAGCCAGGTTGTCAGGGGTAGTCCCTTACACAAACACCTTTCCCTAAAAAGGTACCAGCATCCAACTTTAAAACCCTGAGTCACCCCTCTCAGGACTTGACGTTCACACCCGGGGCGGAGCCAGGTGGTTGGCCATGCCCTCCGAGGAGTTCGGAGAGCCTGAGGCGGGAAAAACAGAGAGTTTAGTGACAGGAGTGAAGGAGAGCGGAGTAAAGTGTGTTAGGGGTCTGGGTCGGAGCCCGGATTCCCTTTTGGCCAGGAGGCAGACGGTGGCGGCCGCCTGCAGGAGCTGGGACTACAGCCAGTGGAACCGTAAGGACCGGGGACGGGTGGTGGCCCGCCGGTACCGAACCTGGGAACCGATTGGAAACCAGAGCACCAGGAGGAGTACTCAGACCCAGTATGAGGCCCAGAAGCCAGTGGACCGAGTCGAATTCACTGATTGGGGTCTGGACTTAAGGTCCTTTCCCACCCAAGAACCGACTGAAGGCAACAGCCCAACCATAGGGATAGAAAGCTACCACCCAGGCATAGACATCCCACGGGCCAGCGTCTGCCAGCCCCGCAAACAGCCACTACACCTGCAGGGTCTGACTAGCGTGTCTGCGTGCCCCCTCTCCGCTTCAGACTCGGCTTCTGCGTCCTCCTCTACTGCTCCTCTCACTCACTCTGCCACTGCATCACTAGTTTACAGCTGAGATGTGGAGATGTGGAGGCTACGCCCCCTCCTGGGTCTGCCCAGGGGTCCCCTCTATGATGTGTGTGAGACCTGGTCACTATGTGTCTGTGCGTACACACCCTACTCATCCTTTGGGATTACCTGTTTGTACTCACCCAGCATGGGTGCAATACTCAGTAGTGCCTGACCAGGTCAAGGGCGCCACACTATTATCATCACCAGCTCTCTGCAAATCTCATACATGTGTGCAACTTTCCTGCCTGCATATCATTGCGCCTCTGAAGCCTGGTGTACGCTTCTCCGCCTCAGAGGTGCACTGTGCATGTCCAGCAGTAAAAAAGATCTGTTCCGGTGACTAATCTTTGGCTTCTCCGTGGACGTCAGCTGTCTTCTTTGCTTTATGGACATGAGCAGTTCGCCTCTGGAGCCGTGAAGCATACATGCGGCTACAGGTGCACAATGAAATGCAAATGACACCAGCTCTTGCAAATCATGTTATCACGTCCACAGGGGCGTGATAACATGAAGAATGGGATGACTAGTGTAGGAAAAACACCCCGTCAAAAGGAAATTGGCATATTAAAAGGTTTTTTTGAAAAAAAAAAACAAAACTTACCAAAGGCACTTTTAAGCAGGGTAGGTAAAAAGGAATATACAAATGCTGGTGCGCTTGGGGCATGGGGGACCTGTCAAATTCCCGTTAAAGATAAGTTGAGAGAGAGTCCCACATTGGCATGAAAGAGTATAAAGCAGGCACCTTTTTTTGCAAGAAATAATGGTGGCTCGTTATCCTCCAATGAAATGGATGGGCAGTGACTGCACCATCAGCAATTTGACCAGTTGGGAGATGACCTCGTGCATAAGTAAATGACTTAAAGTGTTTGCCTGTTCCTGTGACACATAATTAGGGATGAAAATCTGGCAGTGTGATGGAGGAGTAGTTAGAAACAGTGGTTGTGGATGAAACTGACAATGGCCAGGTACTATTTGGGGTGCGCCCTGACTTCCATAAAGTTGAATGTAAGGAGAAGGGGAAGGAGGACAACTTGAGTCCTGCTCATTTTGCTAGCCAGCTTGTTTTTCCGAAATAATTAGGTAGTTGAATGCTATGCTTGAAAAAGACAAACTGATGTCGAAACGTTGCATGTTTATTGCACTATGATGGAATAAAGAAAGAAAAAATCTGCACTCAGGAGGACGCTGTCAATCGCTTTTTTACGTGACTCAATACAAGTCAATGGGTCCACAAAATCCCTGGAAGCCGCACGGAAGCACTTCTGTGTGATCTCCGTCAGATGCCCCTGCATTCTGTGTCCCGCTCCCGCACCAGCCCCGTGGCTCCTCACACTGCAGTGTCAGCATCTGCCCGCACTGCAGTGTGTCAGCATATGCCCGCACTGCAGTGTGTCAGCAGATACCCGCAGTGCAATGTGTCAGCAGATGCCCGAACTGCAGTGTCTCAGCAGATGTCTGCACTACAGTGTGTCAGCAGATGCCCGCACTGCAGTGTGAGCAGCCGCGAGGATGATGAGAGTTGCCGTCAGGAGGTTAGTAAAGTTCATTACCTACGGTGATGAAGTCCTGCACTCCGGACGTCAGCGTACGTCACTGACTTCTTCTCACATCACCTCTCGCGGGCAGCCCAAGACTGTCACTAACGGTGACGTCATGGGACGCTTGTGATACTTGTGGATGCAGCAGTCATTAAACTCAGTGATCAGTGCTGACGTCAGGAGTACAGCGGCTTCCATCACCGCAGGTAATGTACCTCGCTAACTTCCTGAAGTCAGCGCTGATCATGCGCTGCAGTGACCTGGGATGACCTCATGATGTTAGCTCAGGTCAATGCACAGCTCTCCCTGCCAATGGGGAACATTCTGTTCTTCATTGACTGGGACAGTGAGTATGGATCGTCACGTGATCCCCTCATTGGATTACGCTGCAATCGGATTTGATGTTTCTTTCCAATAAATTAGTGATAGAGGGAATGTTTCGTGGAGCATTTTTTCAAATAAAAATGTGTCTGTCGTCAATTTTTTTTCATTACTGACTGGGTTAGTGATGTCGGGTATCAGATAATCTGATACACGCCGTGACATCACTAACCCCAGGGCTTGATGACAGGTGACATTACACAGCTGGTATCAACCCCATATATTACCCCGTTTGCCACTGCACCAGGGCATTGGAATGAGCTGGCACAAAGCATCAGGATTGGTGCATCTAATGGATGCGCCACTTCTGGGACTGCTGCGGCCTCCTATTTTTTTGCTGGGGAGGGTCCAAGAACCGCGGACCTCCAAAGTCTGAGAATACCTGACAAAAGCTGTCCGCTTTACCTTGGCTGGATATCCAATTTGGGTGGGACCCCACGTTTTTTGTTTTAAATTATTTATTTAATTTAAAATAGCAGCCGTGTGGTGCCCTCTGTTTTGGATTACCAACCAAGCTGAAGCTGCCAACTGTGGTCTGCAGGCTGCAGCCGTCTGCTTTACCCGAGCTGGCTACAAAAAATAGAGAGGACCCCACGTCTTTTTTTTTTTTTAAATTTATTTTTTAGCTAAATGCAAGGCGAAGCACCCTTTATGCCACATTATATATATCTTTCTCATCTACTATCTATATATCCCTCTGGTTATCCCTCTATTCAATCATTCATTCATTAACTAATTCCTCTCTCTCTCTATTTATCCCTCTATCTATCTATCTATCTATCGATCCCTCTATCTATCTATCTATCTATCCATCTATCTATCTATCTCTCTATCTATCTGTATCTATCCATCTATTTATCTATACAGCTGTTTCCATTTTTTGCAGTCCGCAAATAAAACGGACGACACACGGATGACACAAGGCCCATATACGGAACAGAACGGATGTCACATGGATGCCATACGGATGCATCCATGAAAAAAACAGGACCGTTTTTTGTGGACCGCAAAAACGGGACGGTCGTGTGAATGTAGCCTAAACCAGAGAGTTACTGTATGTCACACAAAACAGTTGCTAAATAACATTTCCCACATCTCTCCTTTCCATCACCACAATTTTTGAAGCAACATTTTTTTGTTAGGACGTTAGAAGAGTTCAAAGTTTAACAGCAATTTCTCATTTTTCCAACAAAATTTACAAAACCATTTTTTTAGAGAGGCCTAGGTGTCAGAAAATACCGAAAAGTGACACCATTCTAAAAACTGCACCTCTCACACTGCTCAAGACCACCAGTTTTTTTTACCCATTAGGTGCTTTACAGGAACTAAAACATTGTGGAAGGAAAAAAAATTAACATTTTTCTTTTTCCCACAAAAATATTATTATAACCCCAAATTTTACATTTTCACAATGGTAACAAAAGAAAATGCACCATAAAATCTTTTGTGCAATTTCTATTGAATATGTTAATACCTCCTAGCTCATATATGTAGTAGAAATCTACTGATTGGGCGCACAACAGAGTTCACAAGGGAAGGAGCGCCATTTGAGTTTCAGAGCGCAAAATTGTCTAAAATACTTGCGGATGCCATGTCACGTTTGGAGAGCCGCTGATTTGCCTAAACAGGGGAAATCCCCCACAGTTGACACCATTTTCAAATTATTTGCCCACATGTTTGGTGAGCACCTTGAACCCCCAGGTACTTCACAGAATTTTATAACATTGAGAAAATGTAAAAAATACATATTTAACCACAAAATTGTGGGCCTTGCTCACTAAAATAATACCAAACATGTGAACGTTAATTATGGTTTGGGCACATTATGGTGCTCAGAAGGGAGGTGAGCCATTTAGATTTGGGAGTGCAAATTTTCCTGGATTTCATTTTTGAGGGGGGAACCTTAGGATTTTTCCAGAGTCTATGTGCTACCAGTAAAAAGGAAGGCTCCTATATTTTCATTAACAGATGAAGGACCTTAGCGGGGATTTGTATTGCTGTTGATTCAATTGAATGTTATTTGGTGGCAATTTGGGTACAGAACATTTTGGATCTGTTCACTCTATACTGAGTACATACATCAGGGTTTCCATCTGCATCTCCAAAATAAGTGATTCAAGTGAAATCCCCAACGGATCCATTCACTAAAATGAGGCAGCAGAATTACTCTGGACTCTGTTTGGCCTTTGTTCAGAGGTGCCCCACTTTTCAAAGATGAACAAAACTGTTGTTGACTGCACTTTTGTGCACGCCTAAAAAGATGGACACCGCTGGACCACAGGCCAGACAGGAGTTCAAAAGTGACTCTGCCTCATTCCAGTGAATTTTCCATTGGGAATTTTTGTCTGATTGACAGTTTTCAGAGATTTATACATAATCCCTGGTTTAAGCGCTCAGTGTAGAGCTCAGGTTAAATGTAAGTCGCACCATGCTTCAATGTTTGGAAGGCAGAATGAACAAATCAACAGCAGTTGAAGAATTGCCTTTATTTATTTTTTATGCCATACATCATGTGGCATGAGTGATGAGGTGGCTTTATTCCTCAGGTCAGTACAATTATACCAGGCTTACATCTTTTTTAGGTTTGGCTACTATCACACTAAAAAATGCTTTTTTCAAAATAAAGTTTTTTTTGTATCACCAAATTTTGAAGGCTATAGTTTTTTATTTTTCTGCCGACAGAGTCTTATGAGGGCTTGATTTTGTGGAATGTCAGAGTTTTTATTGGAATCATTTTAAGCCACATAATATTTTTTTATTGCTTTCTATTCCACTTTTTGTGAGGCACAATCATGAAGAAGCAGCAATTTAGGATTTGTTTTTGTTTGTTTTTTTGTTACGCTGTTCAGTGTGTCACAAAAGTGATGAAGCATTTCTAATATTCAGGTCAGTACGATTAAAGCGATACCACATTTATATATTTTTTTATGTTTTGCTGCTTTTACACCATAAAAACTATTTTATAGAAAAACAAATAGTTTTTCATTGCCGTAGTCTGAAGGCTATAGCTTTTTTATTTGGCGAACAGAGCTGTATGAGGGGTTGTTTTTTTGCATGACAAGATGTTGTTTTCAGCAGTACAATTTATATATATATAAATTATATATTTTTATATATATATATATATATATATATATATATATATATATAAAACTTTTTGATTGTGTTTTATTCCACAGTTTTTGCTATTTTTTTAATTAATTTATTTACTTTGTTCACTGAAAGGGTTAACTAGCATGACAGTTTTATAGATTTGGTTGTTACGGACGCGACAATACCAAATATGGGTACTTTTTTCTTTATTTTTAAATTAAATTTAAATATTGATTGCAATTTATTTTGTTCCTTATTTCCGGATTTTTTTAAAAAAAATATTTTTAAGATTTTTTTTTTTTTTTTACTTAGTTTCGTTATGGGACATTGCTTTTTATCCCTCTGATCATTCATATAATCCATTGCACTGCACGATCATTGCATTGGATTATATGTCAGTGGTGCACTCACAGCACTGACAGTTCGCCTTTAACATCATGCATCTGGCATGGTGTGCGAGGTTTTCCGTAGGTGAGTGATCCCGGGGTTGTCATGGCGATGACCCCGGTTGCCATGGCAACGATCGGGTCCCTGTGATTGTGTTACAATTCTTTTCCAGCTCCTTAAATGCTGCAAACGCTATTGATCACAGCATTTAGACAGTTAAATTGTGGACATCACTCCTGGCAGTGAGAGCTGGGTCTCGGTTTTAACGTAAACTTGAGATCTGGCAGTGATTGATGTGGCACAGAGCCTGAATCCCTGCAATAGTCATGACATACTGGGTACGTCATTGGTCTGGAACGCACTAACTATCTGGACGTACCCAGTACGTCCAAAGTCACAAATAGGTTAAACATTATTTAATCTCCCATTGACAAAAATGCCATAATTAAAATTGCTATGTTATGAAGTACAGCCCAAAGTAGTTAAAATTTCATACAAAAATTGAGACAAGGTAAACTCATAAAAAAGTGGCACATTCTTCATGCACTTATTATGACACTGCCACCGGGTTACTCGTCTGAGGTTACCCGTCACCCGGCCACGGTTCTTCTCCTGGGGCGCCACGTTGGCCCCGCCCGGTTCCGTGAGACCGGCTGTATCAATAAAGATGAAGGGATGGGGATGATGGGAGTAATTGTTCGTAACACCACCTGTGGTGTGCGGATAATATGGGAGCCGCTGCTGCAGAGGGTCTCTCTCTCTCTCTTCTGGTGCGGATGGTAGCGCAGCTTGGGTGTTTCACCTCTCCACAGTTAGAGCTCGACTCCAGGGTGGATGGTAGGGGTTGTTGTAGTTGCCGATGGCAAAGGGACATGATGTTGGAAGCGCCGGCAGTAATGGGACGACACAGATGGTTCCATTCAAGGTCTTTAATCCCTGGAAGCAAACTGCCACTGGAGCACCGAGCTACGCTGTGATGGGCCTCAGCCGATCCCGGGTACTTCAGAAGTCGTGTTTCCTTCTGTGCGTCTCCTTTCGATGGTATCCGTCCACCTCAACTCCTGAGCCATGGAATGGGTCATGGGTATGTTCTGCGCCCCCTGCAAACCCTTGGATCCCCCTTCTTTCCTAAGAACCCGGGTCGTGCCTCCACCTCCAGACCACGGGTCCCAAACTGTCCGTGTCTCTGCTATTCTCCTCCTGAGTGCGACCTAGCGCGTCCTGCGCCCAGATCCGACTGACTTATGTGTGTGATGGCTCCTAACTACCCCTGATGGGGCCTCGCCTCCCGGGTTCCTCAACTAGTGGGCAATAGAAAAACTAGGCATTTCTGAATGCGGCAATACCAAATGTTTGTATATTTTTATTTTTTTAATCCTTTACTTTTCAATGGGGTGAAAGGGGGGTGATTTGAACTTTTATTTTTTTAATTTTTTAAAACTTTTTTTACTTTTTTTATTTTACTAGTACCCTAGGGAACTATAAGGATCAGCAGTCTAATCGCTCATTAATTTCTGTTGATCACAGATACATAGCTGAGATCAGCCGAAATGCTCATGTCTTGTAACAGGCAGCACTCGGTCGGCTGAAACAGGAAGTGAGTTATGTGAGCTACAGGAGCCATCACATCACATGACCCTGTGCTACCATGGCAACTATAGGCTCACAGTGGTTACGTCATGGAGCCGCTGGTGGAGCCGAGTGAGTGAACATTTATCGCGAAGGGCATTTGAATGGCGCTGTCACTTTATAACAGCGCAATTTAAGGGGTTAACAGGCCCAGGTGGATTGTGGATCCACCTGTGCCTGTGAGACACACATGCCGGCGAATCACTGCCGGCTGCCTGCAGCAGCCACAGGTGATTGCACTATGATGGCTTTGGATGCCCAGGGTCTTAAACGGGTTAACTTGCCCTATGTTTTGTATAGCATTTTTTACTGCCACCTACTAAAACTTGATGATTTTATAAGGGACAATGTGCAATCACTCTTTTTTTAGATGACAGTTTCTGCTGAAAGCTGATATTAACATATAAATTCTGAGTATAGTACCAGTTATACTTGGGTTCTTAATGACAGTTTTTTTTTTCATTTTAAAATTTAACTCCTTCACCACTGGGCAATTTTCCTTTTTTCATTTTCGTTTTTGCCTCCGATTATTTCAAGAGCCATAACTTTTTATTTTTCCTTCAATATTGCCATATGAGGGCTTATTTTTGCAGGTCAAATTGTACTTTCAATGAAACCATAATTTTCACCATACATACTGTGGGCAGAATTATTAGGCAAATAAGTATTTTGATCACATGATAATTTTTATACATGTTGTATAGGCTTGAGAGCCAACTACCAATTAAGTAAATCAGGTGATGTGCATCTCTGTAATGAAAAGGGGTGTGGTGTAAAGACATCAACACCCTATATAAGGTGTGCTTAATTATTAGTCAACTTCCTTTCCTTTGGCAAAATGGGTCAGAAGAAAGATTTGACTGGCTCTGAAAAGTCCAAAATTGGGAGATGTCTTGCAGAGGGATGCAGCAGTTTTGAAATTGCCAAACTTTTGAAGCGTGATCACCAAACAATCAAGTGTTTCATGGCAAATAGCCAACAGGGTCGCAAGAAGCATGTTGGGCAAAAAAGGCGCAAAATAACTGCCTATGAATTGAGGAAAATCAAGCATGAAGCTTCCAAGATGTCATTTGCCACCAGTTTGGCCATATTTCAGAGCTGCAACGTTACTGGAGTATCAAAAAGCACAAGGTATGCCATACTCAGAGACATGGCCAAGGTAAGGAAGGCTGAAAAACATCCACCCTTGAACAAGAAACATAAGCTAAAACGTTAAGACTGGGCCAAGAAATATCTTAAGACTGATTTTTCAAAGGTTTTATGGACTGATGAAATGAGAGTGACTCTTGATGGGCCAGATGGATGGGACTGAGGCTGGATCAGTAAAGGGCAGAGAGCTCCACTCCCACTCAGACGCCAGCCAGGTGGAGGTGCGGTACTGGTATAGGCTGGTATCATCAAAGATGAACTTGTGAGACCTTTTCGGGTTGAGGATGGAGTGAAGCTCAGCTCCCAGACCTAATGCCAGTTTCTGGAAGACAACTTCTTCAAGCAGTGGTACAGGAAGAAGTTGGTATCATTCAAGAAAAACATGGTTTTCATGCAGGACAATGCTCCATCACATGCATCCAACTACTCCACAGCGTGGCTGGCCAGTAAAGGTCTAAAAGATGAAAAAATAATGACATGGCCTCCTTGTTCACCTGATCCAAACCCCATAGAGAACTTGTGGGCCCTCAAAAAATGTGAGATCTACAGGGAGGGAAAACAGTACACCTCTCGGAACAGTGTCTGGGAGGCTGTAGTGGCTGCTGCACGCAATGTTGATCGTAAACAGATCAAGCAACTGACAGAATCTATGGATGGTAGGCTGTTGAGTGTCATCATAAAGAAAGGTGGTTATATCGGTCACTAATTTTTTGGGGGGTTTGTTTTTGCATGTCAGAAATGTTTATTTCTAAATTTTGTGCAGTTATGTTGGTTTACCTGGTAAAAATAAACAAGTGAGATGGGAATATATTTGTTTTTTTATTAAGTTGCCTAATAATTCTGCACAGTAATAGTTACCTGCAAAAACAGATATCCTCCTTAAGGCCCTGTCACACACAGAGATAAATCTGCGGCAGATCTGTGGCTGCAGTGAAATTGTGGACAATCAGTGCCAGGTTTGTGGCTCTGTACAAATGGAACAATATGTCCATGATTTCACAGCAACCACAGATCTGCCATAAATTTATCCCTGTGTGTGACGGGGCCTTAAGATAGCCAAATCTAAAAAAAAAAACACTCCAACTTCCAAAAATATTAAGCTTTGATATTTAATAGTCTTCTGGGTTGATTGAGAACATAGTTTTTGATCAATAATAAAAAAAATCTGCTAAAATACCACTTGCTTAATAATTCTGCACACGGTGTTGTGTACTAGAAAACGGGAAAAAATCCAAATGTGGTGAAATAGTGGAAAAGTGAAATTGCATGATAGTTTTCTTTCTTTTATTCACCATGTTCACTATATGGTAAATGTCAAATGTCAGTATGACACCTTAGGTTGGTACGAATTCATAGATACCAAACATGTATACTTATATTTTTATATAAGTGCTAAAAAAATTCTGAAGTTTGTCCAAAAAAAATAGCGCTTTTGTCGCCATTTTCCAAGTCTCAGCGCTCTCATTTTTTGGGATCTGAGGCTCAGTGATGGATTATTTTTTGAATCTTGAGCTGGTGTTTTTAATTATACTATTTTTGTGTAGCTGTGATGTTTTGATCGTCAGTTATTGTATTTTAAAGAAATGTTCCAGTGGCCAAAAAACTTAATTTTGGCATTTGGATTTTTTTTTTTGCCACACCGTGTACCAATCAGGTTAATTGATTTTATATTTTGATGGAATTTATTTTATATTTGATATATTTTGATCTGAATGTGGTGATACCAAATATGTGTATTTTTTTTTATTTATTTAACTGTTTTATTTTCAATGGAGCAAAAGGGTGGTGATTTGAACTTTTAGGTTTTTTATTTTTTCATATCTTTTTTAATTTTTTTTTACATTTTTTATTTAATTTACTTGTCCCCCTAGGGGACTTTATTACTACACAGTCCGATCGCCTGTGCATGTCTGCTGATCAGAGCAGCACCGGTCTGATCAGCAGACATGCTTATCTCCTGTAAGTGTCGGCGCTTTGTCGGCTCTTACAAGAAGTGAGTCATGGGATCGTCTGGGGTTATCAGCTGTCCCTGCGCTACCATGACAGCACATTGTCACCACATAATCACGTCATGGGGCCACCACTGGCTACGGGGAATGGCACAATCGCTGTCAGTGTTTGCCAGTGCGATCTAAGGAGTTAACAGGTGCGGGTGAATCGAACATTCATCTGTGCCTGTTAGCCACACATATCTGCTGATCATAACAGCAGACATGTGTGAGAAATACTGTGGGCTCGCTGCCGGAGCCCACGGTAACTGGAGGGAGGCAACCAAAGACGTACTAGGATGTCCTTGGTCGTGAAAGGGTTAAATATGTGTATTTTAAAATAATTTTTAAAATTAATACCTAAGAAGGACATAGCTTACAATTTCTTGTCTTGGTGTGGCATCTATGAATGTAAAATTTGACTTGTAAAATACAGTTGAAACCAGAAGTTTGCATGAATCTAAAAAGACACATATGCATGTTTTTCTCCCTATCCGACATGAAATAAGAATAAACCTTTCCTGTTTTAGGTCATTTAGAATTACCAAAATTATTTATATTTGCCAAATGCCAGAATAATGAGAGAGAGAATGTTTTAAGGCAGTTTTATTACTTTATGCAAAGTTTACACATATCTCATTAGTATTTTGTGCCATTGCCTTTAAACTGTATGACTTGGGTCAAACCTTTAGGATATCCTTCCACAAGCTTCTCAGAATGGTTGGTAGGAATTTGGTCCCATTCCTCCTGACAGAACTAGTGTATCTGAGCCATGTTTGTTGGTCGCCTTGCTCACACCTGCCTTTTTAGCATTGCCCATAAACTTTCAATAGGATTGATATTAGGGTTTGGTGATGGCCACTCCAAAACATTGACTTTGTTTTCCTTAAGCCACTTTGTAACCAGCTTACCAGTATGCTTCGGGTCATTGTCCATTATGAAGACCCATTTCCGCCCAAGCTTTAAAATCTTGGCTGATGTCTTGCGACATTGCTTCAGTATTACAACATAATCTTCTTTCCTTATTATGCCATCTATTTTGTGAAGTGTACCAGTCCCTCCTACAGCAAAACAACCCAACATCATGATACTGCCACCACCGTGTTTCACAGTTGGGATGGTGTTCTTAGGCTTCAAAGTTTCTCCCTTTTTCCTCCTAATGTAATGATGGCCATTATGGCCAAACATTTCAATTTTAGTTTTGTCAGACCACAGGAACATGTCTCCAAAAATTAAGGTCTTTGTTCCTGTGTGCATTTGGAAACATTAATCTGGCTTTTTATGCTTTATGTTTCTTTTGGCGTAATGGCTTCTTCTTGGCAGAATGGCCTTTCAGCCCATGCTGATACGGTACTCGTTTCACTGTGGATAATCACACAATCTTACCAGTTTCCACCAGCATCTTCACAAGGTCATTTACTTTTGTTCTTTGGTTGCTATGCACATGTCTGACCAAAGCACATTCATCTCTTGTACACAGAACTCATCTCTTCTGAGCGTATGATGGCTGGACTTTCCCATCTTGTTTATACTTGCATATAATTGTTTGTACAGATGAATGAGGCACCTTCAGGTGTCTGGATATTGCAACCAAGAATGAACCACACTTGTGGAAGTGCACAATTCTCTTCCTGAGATCTTGGCTGATTTCTTTTGACTTTCCTATAATGCTGCACTAAGAAGCAATGTGTTTCAGGTGTGCATTTCCTCAGAGGTGTCTCTCTAATTAACTCATATTTTGCCAATAAACCTATCAGAAGCTTCCAAAGACCTGACATCATCATTTGGGCTGTCCCATATTGTCTAAAGGCATAGTACTCTTAGTGCATGTAAACCTTTGCCTTTGCAGAAAGTAATAAAAATGCCTTACAACATTCTATCTCTCATTATTCTGGCATTTGGCAAATATAATTAATTTTGTTTCCTAATTGACCTAAAACGGTAAACGTTTATTCTGATTTCATGTCAGATAGTGAAACCATGCATATGTGTCTTTGTGGATAGTGTATGTAAACTTCTGTTTTCAACTGTAGATGTACAAAGAAAAATTGATTGTGACATTGTAAGGTAGACAGTCGCATTTAAATGTTTGCATTCTGGGCAATTTCTTTTGTCTTTTTATTATTATTATTATTATTATTGTTTATTTATAGAGCACCATTGATTCCATGGTGCTGTACATGAGGGGGTTACATACAGAATACATATACACGTTACAATAGACAGACTATCACAGAGGGAAGAGGGCCCTGCCCTTGCGGGCTTACATCCTAAAGGATTTTGGGGAGGAGACAGTAGGTGGGGTGTAGGTTGGGCGGCAGCTCCGCACGGTGGTGGAGCAGCAGCTCCGCACGGTGGTGGGGCGGCAGCTCCGCACGGTGGTGGGGCGGCAGCTCCGCACGGTGGTTTTTAATAAACATTATTATTCCCATCTTCACAAAAATGATTATATTCTGACTCCATAACTAAGCTGCAAGTCTAGGGTGCTTGAGACCCTGTTTTTGTGACTGTCTCCTATACCACTACTTACACTTAGAGACAACTGCAAAGGCATGTATGAAGATTCCATATGAAGTGGTTTATTTTCCAGCTGAATTCTTCTATTGTGCACAGTTATAGTTGGTAAAAAAGACAATTCTGAACCAGAGTTGCATAGATATGACATTAGCAAGATGACTGACCAATAGTGATGGGCAAACCCCCCGATGTTCGTGTTCAGGAGACTCACCCGAACTTTTTGTAAAGCTTGAGTTCGGGTTCTGAGTTGAGATGAGCCACCCCCCTAGTGTTCGAGTTCGGTTCGGTTCGTCAAACGGCGGGTGTGTTCGTCGAACGGCGGGTGTGTTTGTCGAACGTTCGACGAACACCTTCGAACCCTATTGAAAACAATGGCAGGCAAACACAAACACATGCAAACACATAGAAAACACAAAAAAAAGGTTCAGCTTACCAGCATAGAAGCCACAGGACAAATCGGGAGGTGCACGGATCGATCCAGATGAGCCAGTTCTGGTATGACGTACGTATACACAGAGTAAACTCCTTCTACGGTGTCCAAAAGTGAAACTACTCAGAAGTCCTTAAAGGGCAAGGACATGTGACATATACAGCCAATGACACATGCCCTTGCTTGTGTGCAAAAAATGCACTTTGCTGTGTGTGTGTGAGTGTGTGTGTGTGTGTGTGTGTGTGTGTGATTGGCTGACAGCCTGCACTGCCCCACTGTACGCGCGGTTAGGAAAAAAAAAAATCAAGATCGCCATTATTTCAGGAACCCCCGCCCCCCCCCCGCACACTATACACTGAATTTGGATATTATTATTAACATTGCGCACATTGCATAGTGTCCATGCATATAATTCAGCAGCGATTTGGCAGCACATGTGAAGGTATTGTGACTGCAGAATTGATGCAGAATGTATGCGTGCTGGATGCTTGCTCTGCCATTCAGCTCGGCTCCATGCCCGCTGACAGCAGACACAGACAGTCGCGTGATGAGAATGAACTCGGATGAACTTCAACTGACTTCATTGTCATCCTGCGGCTCTGTCTGTGTCGCAGCCTGATTTGCGGTCACCGGTGAAGGACGCTCCGGTGACCGCAAATCCCCTGAGAGACTGAAGTGAGCCGCGATCAGCATTGCCGTTACTGAAGTTACTGGCCTCCATCATCCCCGCACACACCGGCCCCGTCATCTCCGCACACACCGGCCCCCGTAATCCCCGAACACATCGGCCTCCATCATCCCCACACACAACGCCCCCGTCATCCCGGCACACACCAGCCCCCGTCATCCCCGCACACATCGGTGCTACCTGAGTGAAGTCTCCGGTGACAGCGCGGCTCACTTCAGTTGCTGCGTGGAGCTGACACAGAGCGGTTGTCTTCTACGGCGCTCCCTGTCAGCTTCATGCAGCAGAGCTGAAAGCGTCGTGTGGATTACTTCGAACCTGGATGGGTGTTTGGGGATTAATAAAGTGGTAAATGAGGGTTTTTTTTGTCTTTTATTCCAAATAATGGATTTTTCGTTGTGTTTATTTACTTTCACTACAGATTAATCATGGAAGGTATCTCAGGGAGATGCCTGCCATGATTAACCTAGGACTTAGTGGCAGCTATAAGCTGCCATTTAACTCCTTATTACCCCGATTGCAACTGCACCAGGGCAATTCGGGATGAGCCGGGTAGAGTCCCGGGACTGTCGCATCTAATGGATGCAGCAATTTCGGGCGACTGCTGGCTGATATTGTTAGGGTGGTGGGCTCCCCATAACGTGGTGTTCCCCATCCTGACAATACCAGCCTCCAGCTGTGTGGCTTTATCTTTGCTGGTATCAAAATTGGGGGGGACCGCAGTTTGTTTTTTTTTAATCATTTATTTATTTTACCGCACGATATAGACCCGCCCACCGGCGGCTGTGATTGGTTGCAGTGAGACAGCTGTCACTCAGCGTGGGGGCATGTCTGACTGCAACCAATCATGGGCGCTGGTGGGCGGGGAAAGCAGGGAATACGAGATTGAATAATGAGCGGCAGACATTTTCAAAAGAGGAAAAGCCGCCGGAGCTTTGTGACAGCCGTGCAGCTGATCGGTGAGTAGGAAAGAGAGAGGGATTGTGCTGGGGATGCAGGATGCATGCAAATACGCAACGTGCGCTTATAGCCTTACTGTGAAAAGCCAAGCTTTTGGTGATCGACCGTTATCGAACGTTAACTCGAACGTGAAGCAAATCGATTGAGTTCATCGAACGACTCGAACATCGACCAAAACTACTCGAATTTGAAATTGGCGAATGGTTCGATTCAAACACCGCTCATCTCTAGTTCTGAGATAAAGCGAACTTGTGTCCGAGCCCCGAACTTGGACTTTACAGTTATGGGATTGGGCGGAGGGGTCTGTAAAATAAAAAATATAGTTAATTATAAACATTGTCATTATATTTACCTCTCCTACGGCACGTCCTGCAGAATCTGTCTCCCGGCCACTTCTGCTTCCGGGTCCGATCATTAACTTTCAGGGATATTCACTGTACTGCTCGTCACTCGGCAGTCTTCAGCTGTTTTCAGCCATGTTTGCGGTGATGTCAGGGTTCACCTGAGTCCATGAGCCATGAACTCGATTGAACTTTGACTGCCTCTGTGCGAGTCTCGCATTGGTATCACCCGGCACGGTGCACGCTCTCCTTATAGGAGCGGGTCAGCTGCATGTATTTCCATGCAGCTGAGGTGCTCCTGTCAGAAGAGTGTGTGCCTTGCTGGGTGATACCGATGCGAGACTTGCAAGAGTGTTACGCAAGTGGAATCATACCCTCATTGTCAGCCTGCTTCTCGCACTGTTTAGATGTTTGTCTGTACAGTGCGATGAAACAGAGCTGACATTGCTCTACCTGTGGGCTACATCGGACTAAGGATTTTTTTTATAATAAAGATAGAGTCTCTAAATGTTTTATTTGTTTTATTTCTAAAAAAAAAAATTCAATGTGTTGTGTTTTTCTTTTTACTGTTTACTAAAAATACATGGTGGCTATCTTTAATTTGGCGTAACACCATGAATTTCAGGTTTAGTACCAGCTGAAAATACAAAGCTAATATTAACCCCTTTATTACCCAGCAGGCCACTGCCATCAGGGATGCTGGACGAGTTGGGTAAAGCGTCTGGAAATGGCACTAAGAAACAATGTGCCATTTCCAAGGGCGGCTGCGGGCTGCGAAGAATTCCAGCTCCCAGCTGCCTGGTTTTACCTGACTAGTGATCAAAATACAGCGGGAGCCCACAAATTTTTTTTTATTATTATTTTTTTAAATAATTAAAAAAAAAATATTGGCCTTCCTTGTATTTTCATTGCCAGCCAAGGTAAAGGGAGCTTTACATGCTGCGACATCGCTAACGATATATCATCAGTGTCACGGTGTTTGTGACGCACATCCGGCTTCGTTAGCGACATCGCAGCGTGTGACAGCTAGGAGCGACAATCAACGATCGCAAAAACGTCAAAAATCGTTGATCGTTGACGCGTCACTCCTTTTTATAATATCGCTGGTGGTGCATTATGCTGGTTGTTTGTCGTTCCTGTGGCATCACACATCGCTACGTGTGACACTGCAGGAACGACGAACATCTCCTTACCTGCGTCCACCAGGAATGAGGAAGGAAGGAGGTGGGTGAGATATTCCGCCCGCTCATCTTCGTCCCTCCGCTTCTATTGGATGGCTGACGTGTGACGTCGCTGTGACGCCGCACGAACCGCCCCCTAAGAAAGGAGGCGGTTCACCGCCAACAGCGACGTCGCAGGGAAGGTAAGTCCGTGTGACGGATTTAAGCAATGTTGCGCGCCACGGGCAGCGATTTGCCCATGTCGCACAACCGACGGGAACGGATACGCTCACTAGCGATATCGATACCAATATCGCAGCGTGTAAAGTGCCCTTAAAGCCAGGCAGATGGGGGTGGCAGCCCATAGCCATCCGCTTTATCTGTGCTGAAAATCAAAAGTATCGCGGATTGCTACGTCATCTTTTTTAAATTATTTATTTATTTTTACACTACTATATGTGTGAGGGACACAACAGCCAATCTCAGACGCTGTCACGCAGAATGGGCATCTGTGATTAGCTGTTGGAGTAACCTGAAATCTGCACATATATTCTAGTTGCTAGAATGTATGGGTTTGTTTCAGGTTACTCCAGCTTCCAATCACAGACACCCACTCTGTGACAGCATCTGTGATTGTCTCTTATTTTAACAGTAAAATAAAACAACAGAAAAAAAACATTTTATTAGAAATAAAACAGTAAACATTTAGGACTCCATCTTTATTACCTTATAAGAATTGTCGACGTAGTCCAAAGGCGAGCGAGGATCTTCAGCTCTGATACATCTGTGCGAGAAGACAAACACAGGTCTGCTCACACAGACTCTGCTGAGAGCTGTCAGACAAGTCATCAGTGTGCATAGCTGAAGCTTGCGTATGACTCCTGCGAGTCTGACATTGGTATCACCCAGCATGGCGCACACTCTCCTGACAGGAGCGACTCAGCTGCATGGAAATACATGCAGCCGACCCGCACCTGTAAGTAGAGTGTACGCCGTTCCGGGTGATACCGATGCGAGACTCGCACAGTGAAAATTCAATCGAGTCCATGGCTCATGGACTCGGATGAACCCTGACGTCACCGTGAAAACAGCCAAAAATGTCGAAAACTGCCGAGTGACAAGCAGTGAAGTGAATACCACCGGAAGTTAATGATCGGACCCGGAAGCAAAAGTGGCCGGGAGACAGTGGCTGAGCGAGTCTGCAGGACACATCGCAGGAACAGTAAGTATAATCATAATGTTTTTACTAACGTGCTTTTTTTGACAGCCCCTGGACCAGAACTGGACCCGAACAGTAACATGAGCTTCCCAGGAAAACTCATGTTTGGGATCGTGTGCACGAACACTATGTGTTTGGTACGGACCCCGAGCTTTACAGTTCAGGTTCACCCATGACTACTGACCAACACTAACTGGGGAAGAAGGGAGGGGTTACTGACAATGAGTAGCTACAGGGCAAACCTAAAAAGTGCAAACCTTATTGAATAGCAACACAATGACAATACAATTCTGTATGATTCCCAAGTCATGGGAGATATCAAATATGCACAAGAAAAAGCAAAAGCGAACTACAGTCTCTTGTGACAAATAGCACACTTTTTCTGACTGAGACTGATTTATGCTTTTTTTTTTCTGTAAAAAACATTAAGCTAAATGGCTTGCTGCTTTCTAAGGATAAAGGATGATGAAGAAATCTGTAAGTGCTCCTTCAGATATTAGTTTTTCTTTTACGGCTTGTATCCATGTTTTTCACAGATAAAACTTGTACCTGTTCTAATCCATGGAGCTGTTCATGTGTACAGTGTGTCCACCCATATTCTGTCCACCGCCATTAACTTGAGAACGGCGGCAGCTATAGGCATAGAAGTGGTGTCTAGGTATAGTAAAGTAGCCATGTGCTACGCAATGAAATCACCTATTGCGCCACCTGGTGGAAAACAATGGAGTTAGCTTTTTTATTTCGTAAACGGAACGAGATAGAGAACAAAAGTGAATTACAAAGTTGTAGGGCATCATCAATTCAATACGAATTGACACCTTGCATACAGAAATGCTATGATTAGAACGTGTAAAACTCACAAGGCTGCGGACGTGAAGCGATACCTCATGGAAACCTTCCTACAAGTCATTGGGTATGGTGGCTGTCTGGAGTGGCCTCCACGCTCACCTGACCTGACCCCATTGGACTTTTCTCTGTGAGGTCACATCAAACAGCAGATGTATGCGACCCTTCCACCAACATTGCAGGACCTACGACGACGTATCACAGATGCTTGTGCAAACGTGTCACCTACCATATTGCACACCATGCAGCAAGATACAGTATGCTGTATCTGCATTGCAGCTGACGGTGGCCACTTTGAGCATCAAAGTTAAATGAGCGCAATATGCATGACCATCATGCAATGTTTTGGGGGGGGTCATGGGTTTCACATCATAGCATTTCTGTATGCAAGGTGTCGATTCGTATTGAATTCATGATGCACTACAATTTTTTATTTCACTTTTTTCTCTATCTCGTTCCGTTTTCAAGATAAAAATGCTAACTCCGTTGCTTTCCACCAGGTGGCGCAATAGGTGGTTTCATTGCGTAGCGCATGGCTACTTTACTATACCTAGACACCACTTCTATGCCTATATGGCGCTGGCCAAAAGTATTGGCACCCCTGCAATTCTGTCAGATAATACTCAGTTTCTTCTTGAAAATGATTGCAATCACAAATTCTTTGGCATTATCTTCATTTATTTTGCTTGCAATGAAAAAACACAAAAGAGAATGAAACAAAAATCAAATCATTGATCATTTCACACAAAACTCCAAAAATGGGCCAGACTAAAGTATTGGCACCCTTAGCCTAATACTTGGTTGCACAACCTTTAGCCAAAATAACTGTGAACAACCACTTCCGGTAACCATCAATGAGTTTCTTACAATGCTCTACTGGAATTTTAGACCATTCTTCTTTGGCAAACTGCTCCAGGTCCCTGAGATTTGAAGGGTGCCTTCTCCAAACTGCCATTTTGAGATCTCTCCAAAGGTGTTCTATGGGATTCAGGTCTGGACGAATTGCTGGCCACCTTAGTAGTCTCCAGTGCTTTCTATCAAACCATTTTCTAGTGCTTTTTGAAGTGTGTTTTGGGACATTGTCCTGCTGGAAGACCCATGACCTCAAAGGAAGACCCAGCTTTCTCACACTGGGCCCTACATTATGCTGCAAAATTTGTTGGTAGTCTTCAGACTTCATAATGCCATGCACACGGTCAAGCAGTCCAGTGCCAGAGGCAGCAAAGCAAACCCAAAACATCAGGGAACCTCCGCCATGTTTGACTGTAGGGACCGTGTTCTTTTCTTTGAATGAATCTTTTTTTTCCCTGTAAACTCTATGTTGATGGCTTTTCCCCAAAAGCTCTACTTTTGTCTCATCTGACCAGAGAACATTCTTCCAAAACATTTTAGGCTTTCTCAGGTAAGTTTTGGCAAACTCCAGCCTGGCTTTTTTATGTCTCGGGGTAAGAAGGGGGGTCTTCCTGGGTATCCTACCATACAGTCCCTTTTCATTCAGACGCCGACGGATAGTACGGGTCGACACTGTTGTACCCTCGGACTGCAGGGCAACTTGAACTTGTTTGGATGTTAGTCGAGGTTCTTTATCCATCATCCGCACAATCTTGCGTTGAAATCTCTCGTCAATTTTTCTTTTCCTTCCACATCTAGGGAGGTTAGCCAGAGTGCCATGGGCTTTAAACTTCTTGATGACACTGCGCACTGTAGACACAGGAACTTTCAGGTCTTTGGAGATGGACTTGTAGACTTGAGATTGCTCATGCTTCCTCACAATTTGGATTCTCAAGTTCTCAGACAGTTCTTTGGTCTTCTTTCTTTTCTCCATGCTCAATGTGATACACACAAGGACATAGGACAGAGGTTGAGTCAACTTTAATCCATGTCAACTGGCTGCAAGTGTGATTTAGTTATTGCCAACACCTGTTAGGTGCCACAGGTTAGTTACAGGTGCTGTTAATTACACAAATTAGAGAAGCATCACATGATTTTTCAAACAGTGCCAATACTTTTGTCCACCCCCTTTTTTATGTTTGGTGTGGAATTATATCCAATTTGGCTTTATGACAATTTTTTTTTTTTTCATTGAAGACAAATTAAATGAAGATAATAATACCAAAGAATTTGTGATTGCAATAATTTCAAGAATAAGCTGAGTATTATCTGAGAGAATTGCAGGGGTGCCAATACTTTTGGCCAGCACTGTAGCTGCCGCCATTCTCAAGGTAATGGCGGTGGACAGGATATGGGTGGACACACTGTATACTGATGTGAAAAAGGGTTTGCCCTTTCTTGATTTCTTATTCTTTTGCATGTTTGTCACGCTTAAATGTTTCAGCTCACCCAACAAATTTTAATATTAGACAAATATAAGTAAGTACAAAATGCAGTTTATAAACGAAGGTCTATATTATTAAGGGAAAAATAAATCTAAACCTACAGGACCCTGTGTGAAAAAGTGATTGCCCCCTAAGCTTAATAACTGGTTGGGCCACCCTTAGTACCAATGTCGCGGGCAGAGGAGGGGGACGCTGCGCTCTCCCACTGCTCGGGTCTGGCTGCCGTTGCTGCTGCGGCCGCTGCTGCTCGGTGGCTCGAGCGATGGGCCGGATCCCGGGGACTCAAGCGGCGCTCCTCGCCCGTGAGTGAAAAGGGGAATGCTTTGGGGATTTATTGTCCGTGACGCCACCCACGGTTGTGGTGATTGTGTGGACACCACCGCTGCTCTGGACGGGGATCCCGGGAGCGGTGACTGGGAGCAGCTTTGTTGTTACTTCTTCCCTCCGTGGGTGGGGGTTGATTGTCCCGGGGCCCGGTGATGGGGTAGGGGATGATGGCAGGCGGGTTGCAGGGCCTGGTGAGGTGCAGGGTCGCGGGGGCAGCGCTGTGCCGCACGGCACGGTGGTACTCACTCAGCCTGAGACGGTGACACAGTTCTCGGTAAAACACACGGCTGGAAAGACGGTTCCCACGGACGGCTGCTGTTGCTTTTCCCCGGTAGTTAACGGTGACTGTCTCTTTCCCTGCACCTTGTGTAATGTTGGTAGCGATGGGTTCCCACCGGTAACCCGCTCCCCGGCTTGGATATGGGCCGGAGGAGCCCATCTTTGCCCGCTGGCCCTGAGAAACTGGTGCCTTGGCGGTGGCGGTGTCTCTCTCATACGGTTGGACTGTTGCCTTCAATCGGGACTTAGTTGTTTGGAAACCCGGAGGTCCCCTTCACTGATGGATTTGGCAAATTTACGGCGACTCCAAGCCTTGCCGGGATCCGAAAGGCCCCTGCCGATGGTGCTGGCTTCTCCTTGTGTACCGGTCCGGTACCGCCGGGTCACCACCCGTCCACGATCCTCACGGCACCTCCGATAGGCCACTCCTGCAGACGGTCACCGCCGTCTGCTAACCTTGCTGTCTCTGTCCGGGGCACAAACCCGGACCAACTTCAGGCTCTTAAGCTGTCACTTTCCTCCTTCCACTTTCACCTCTCAAACTCCTCTCACTTCCTCCTCCAAAACTAATCTGCCAGTTTTCCCTCCTCCAGGACTGTGAACTCCTTGGTGGGTGGAGACCAACCGCCTGGCTCCACCCCCTGGTGTGGACATCAGCCCCTGGGGAAGGCAACAAGGGTTTTTGGTCTAGCTTTGATGTGCCTAACTGGGGTGTAGGGTGTGGTGATGTCATTACCTGTGACCCCTGGCTTGCCCAGGGCGTCACACCAATAACTGTAATCAAGCGTTTGCAATAACTGGCAATGAGTCTTTTACAACGCTCTTGAGGAATTTTAGCCCACTGATATTTGCAGAATTGATATAATTCAGTCACATTGGTAGGTTTCTGAGCATGAACTACCTTTTTAAGGTCATGCCACAGCATCTAAATTGGGTTAAGGACTTTGACTTGGCCTCTCCAAAGTCTTAATTTGGGGGTTTTTTTAAGCAACTTAGAGGTGGACTTGCTGATGTGTTTTGGATCATTGTCCTGCTGCATAAGTGTGCTTCAGCTTGAGGTCATGAACAGATGGCCATACATTCTCCTTTGGGATTTTTTGTTAGACGGCAGAATTCATGGTTCCATTTACCAGAGCAAGTCCTCCAGCTGCTGAGGCAGCAAAACAGCCCCAGACCATCACGCTACTACTACCATATTTTACTGTTGGTATGATGTTCCATTTCTGAAATGCTGTTACTTCTGTGCCAGATGTAATGGGAGATACACATTCCAAAAAGTATTGTCACAGCAGTCTACAGAGTATCCTCCCAAAAGTATTGGGGATCATCACGATGTTTTCTGGCAAAACTGAGATGAACCTTTATGTTGTTTTTGCTCAGCAGTGGTTTTCATCTTGAAACTCTGCCATGCAAGCCATTTTTGCCCTGTCTCTTTCTTATGGTGGAGTCATGAACACTGACCTAAATTGAGACAAATGAGGCCTACAGTTCTTTGGATGTGGTTGTGGAGTCTTTTGTGACATCTTTGATGAGTCGTCACTGTGTTTTTGGAGTAATTTTGGTCGGCTGGACACTCTTGGGAAGATTCACTACTGTTCCATGTTTTATCCATTTGTGGATAATGGCTCTCACTATGCTTCACTGGAGTCCTAAAGCTTTAGAAATGGCTTTATAACCTTTTCCAGACTGATAGATCTCAATTAATTTGTTTCTCATTTCTTCCTGAATTTCTTTGGATTGCGGCATGATGTCTGGGTTTTGAGGATCTTTTGGTCTACTTCACTTTGTCGGTCAGATTCTCTTTAAGCAATTTCTTGATTGAGAACAGGGGTGGCAGTAATCAGGTCTTGGTGTGGCTAGGGTACTTGAACTCTGCTTCCCAAATATGTGATAAACTACAGTTAATTTATGTTTTAAGGGGGAAGGGGGACAATCAATTTTTTATACAGGGCCTGAAGGTTTGGATTTCTTTTTCCCTTAAAAGCAAAGACCTTCATTTACAGTATAAACTACATTTTATTTTTCTTTGTGTTATCGTAGTCTAATATTTAAATTTGTTTCGTGGTCTGAAACATTTAAGTGTCACAAACATGCAAAAGAATAACAAATCAGGAAGGGGCAAACCCTTTTTCACACCACTGTATGTGTATTTTAGTGGACTGAGTGGTCTGCACAAAATCACGTCTGATTCTTATCAATTCAATCTCTCCAATGCAAGTCTATGGGTTTGTGAACAAATCGGACAGCACTCGGATGCCATCCGTGTGCTATACCATGTGATGTGATACCTGAAAGACATTATGGGGAAGGCACACACATGCACCTGAGCTCATGTGAGCCTTCTATGACATATGCAGTCTTCTACAATGTGTAAAATGGAACCAAGTATATTTTTGGGGAATTCTTGGTGCTTTTCTGTAATGAGGGGTCAGAAAAGATGTTGATCTAGGAATTAAAGGAGTTATTGTCAAAATCTCCAGTGGTGTTGTGACGCCCTGGCAAAACCAGGTAGTCACAGAAAGAGTTAATTCTCCCTGGCAGCTACACAATCCCCACACAGATGTACACCAGCCAATCAGGCCCTACTCACCCCCTCCCCAGGAAAAGGGAGGCGGCGAGAGGAGCTAAGGAAGTAGAGAGGAGTCAGGTTTAAGTTGTGCTTTAGTCAGTGAAGAGCTAACAGGGGAAGCTTGGAGCTCCCCGGGAGAAGGTGGTAGCCGGGGTTGGAGCCCTGGACTATCGGACTAAATGGCAGTGAGGGCCACAGGCGATGGAGATCCGGTTGTGGGGATCCTGAGGCGACCGGGACAGGGTTGTATCCCGCCGGTGCTGGGAGAGGGACCCGATCCAGAGGCCGTTCAAACGGACTAGTCCAGATAAGAAAGAGACAGACAGAGAGTGAGGAAAGAAGGGCCCTGGCTGTACATCTGGGTGTGGGACTCGAAGACACCCGCCAAAGGTGACCGGCCATTTGGCAAGTTGGTTTACAAAAGACTCTGTGTTTACTGACCCTCCACATCAATACAGCCTCATCCAGTACCAGGACAACCGAACTGTAAGTGTGCTGATCCCTGCAATCCCTGCCACCACCACAACTCCCAACTGGGCCCCGGGACTACAACTCCCCTACCCGTGGAGGGAATCCCACCTTGCTGCCCCACACCATCAGTCCCGGACATGGTCCCCAGAGGCAGCGGCGGTGCCACCATCTCATCACCGCAACCCACGGGTGGCGTTACAGACAATCTCCCTTGTAAATATCCCCTTTTCACTTTTCACTTGTGGGCGGCGGACCGCTGCTTGAGCCCGGGTCCGGTTCCCACTCAAGCCGCAATAAAGCCCCGGATCCGAGCATTCACGAGCAGCCCCCTAGCTACGGTCTGGCCCCCGCCCGCAACAGTGTAATTAGTTATGGGATTAATATTACTATGCATGGTGATCTAGAACAGAGAAGGGGTTACTGTCAGTGTGGCGCCCTGGACTAGCCAGGTAGCCACAAACATAACACACACACACCCTCCCCTGGATAGTTCACACCAGTCAAACAAAAACCCTTGTTGCCTCCCTCCAGGGTCTGATGTCCACACCAGGTGGGGCGGAGCCAGGCGGTTGGCCCCACCCACCGAGTAGTTCACAGGCTTGGAGGCGGGAAAAGAGACAGATTCAGTTTGGAGGTGAAAGTGAGATGACAGAACCTGTTAGTGTCTGGGTAGGAGCCCAGGCACTGTCAGCAATGTTGGCAGACGTTGGTGGCCATCTGCAGGAGTTAGTGGATCTCTGAGGAACCGTAGGACCGGGGTCGGGTGGTGGCCCGCCGGTACCGAACCGGGGAGTAGAGTGAAGCTAAGCACAAAGGCAGGGCCATCGGACACCCGACTAGGCTTGGAGCCACCGACAACAGTCAAATCCGAAAGTGACCGGAACCCCAGGGGTTTCCTAACACCCAAGACCCGACAGAAGGCAACAGTCCACACCGTGAGGATACACAGCCACCGCCACAGGCTAGAGATCCAAGGGCCAGCGCCTGCGGGCAAAACGGGCTCCTTTGGTACCTATACGCCGGGGAGCGGACTACCGTTGGGAAACCATCGGAGTCAACACATTCTACACAGGTGCAGGGAAAGACAGCCACCATCAACCTGTCCGGTGAGAGCAAAGACACTGCAGCCGGCTGCGGGACCCGTCCATCCAGCCGTTTGGTTTACCAGAGACTCTGTGAATTTGTACCTAAGTGAGTACCACAATGCCATCCGGCACCGCGCCGCGCTGCCCCTGCAACCCTGCACCCCAGCCATCCAGCCTCCCCGTTCCACAACCGGGCCCCGGGATCACCAACCCCTACCCACGGAGGGGACAACATCCTAGCTGCTCCCTACCATCGCTCCCGGGATCTCCGTCACCAGCAGCGGTGGTTCCCATTATTACCACGACTCGTGGGTGGCGTCACGAACTATCTCCCAAAACAACCAACCCCCTTTTCACTCGTGAGCGAGGAGCGCTGCTTGAGACCCCGGGTCCGGCCAACTGCTCGAGCCACCGAGCAGCAGCAGAAGCCCCGGACCCGAGCGTAGCGAGCGCAGCCCCTCCGCCCGTGACATCAGTATGAATGGTGGTCTCAAATAGTGAAGGCTTTATCTTAAGGATGCAAACTGTGGAAAGTCCTTTACTGATCCAGCAACACGTCCGAAATTGGTATAAATTAAAAGTTCATTTTATTGAAATATTATTAAAACTAACATGCGTTAGAAGGATATCCATGCATTATCCATGTGAAACACATAATATATATTTTCTATATATTATGTGTTTCACATGGATAATGCATGTCTATGACTAAGGGCCACACCGGCCTGAAACGCGTAAGACGCCTTCTTTTAAATGTCTGGATATCCTTCTAATGTTAGTTTTAATAATATTTCAATAAAATGCACTTTTAATTTATACCAATTTCGGACGTGTTGCTGGATCAGGAAAGGACTTTCCACAGTTTGCTGCCTTGCACTCCCGGACACGGAGTTTATGTCCTTGCACCGCCCTGGAATCCTGGAGCCAGTTAGATTTATTATGTGGGTGAGCTGAAAAAAAACTTTTTTCTTGCTTTATCTTAAGGATCCCTGGTGATCGCTGCGGTAGTCAAATGGTAAATTTTAAGATCAGTGGAAGATAATGGTCAATACAATAGGCACATGATTTATTCCCTCCTTGGGTGGAGTAAAGACGATTCAGGCAGCTAAATAGGAAAGGGTTCTTTACAGTTAGAGCAGTCAGACTGCCTAGATGTAGTAATGGAAGACACTAAAACAGCTTTTAAAAAAGGCCTGGATGCTTTTCTCACAATAGATGGCATTTTGGGTATAAACAATCTGGCGTTAAAGAATGTGTAACTGATGAAGGAAGGTTGACCTAGATGGACCTATGTCTTTTTCAACCTATATAACTACAGTATATCACAGCAGTGAATATACCCCTAACGTTTTTGTAAATATTTTATGATATCTTTTCATGGGACAACACTGAAGATATTGTGATATACAGACCACGGCCCTTGTATGTCAGGGTGCCCTGGTAGAATCCAAACTCATAGTATATCTTCAGTGTTAATATCAGCATACCTCCCAACTTTGAAAGAATGGAAAGAGGGATAAAGTTTGCGTCGCACGGAGCGCGCCGCGGCAAATTTTTAGGCCACGCCCATCCCCACGCCTATAACCACGCCCAGTCAGCAATGACAATCATTGTTTTAGAGACAAAAATTAAAAAAATATACAGAGATTTATTTCTAAGTAGTAAATTAAAATATAAATGTAAACTTGGCCGTGTTACATTTAAACTAGAATACTTTAGACCACAAAATTCTGTTTTAAAGCAGATCTTTCCCCTAAATCTGCCCCATGTACAAAACTGCAGACTTCATGACAGATCCGCTCTATTAGATAAAATATCTGTAATACTGTGCTTTTGGTTAATGGGAGGAATTAGTGAATATGGGCGACTTACTGTTCTGATTGTTCCAATTGTAAAGACACAGGGGTCAGTGGGTGCTCTCGTCCGCTGATCCAATCGCCTTTAAAAAGACAGCAAGGCCCAGGGCTCATCCCAGCTGAACGCCTGACATCCTTAATCCCTCCCTCTCCATCTCAGCTGTGATCCGATCGCAGGATCAGATCACAGTGTAATGGCTCACGCTCATAGCACAGCAGGAGCCGAGGGTCATTAGCATATCGCATCACATGTGATATGCCAGTGTGACCTCAGCTTGGTATGTGCGCAGTGCGGAAAAGAACACACCCTCTGGCAGACTGGACAAATGTAAACACTGTGTTTGTAAAAAAAAAAATGCATCCAAAACGCATGCATTTTGGATGCATTTTCTATGTGTTTTGCATGCATTTTTGTGCATTCCCCCGTCAATTCAGCTCTGCTACATGCCCGCTGACAGCAGACACAGACAGAGTCGCGCGATGAGAATGAACTCGGATGAACTTCACCCGACTTCATTGTCACCCCGCGGCTCTGTCTGTCGCGTCCTGGTTAGCGGTCAACCGGTGAAGGACTCACCGGTGACCGCAAATCCCCTGAGTGACTGAAGTGAGCAGCGCGATCAGCGGTGCCATCACTCAAGTTACCCGTGGCCAGCTGGAGTCCTCCATCTGAGACCGCAACTCACCTGTGATGTCATCGCTGATCGCGCTGCTCACTTCAGTCACTCGTTCAACTTGCTGTAACAGTTGGAGGATCCAGCGGTGGCCGCGGGTAACCTGAGTGACGCCATCGCTGATCGTGCGGCTCACTTAAGTTGCTGCGTGGAGCTGATAGAGAGCTCCTGTCAGCATCATGTAGCAGAGCTGGATGCGTCACGGAACCTCATGTGGATTACGTCGGACCTGGAGGGGTATTTGGGGATTAATAAAGTGGTGAAAGAGGGTGGGGTTTTTTTGTCTTTTATTCCAAATAAAAGGATTTTTTGATGTGTGTGTTTATTTTCTTTAACTTACAGGTTAATCATGGAAGGTATCTCAGGGAGACGCCTGCCATGATTAACCTAGGACTTAGTGGCAGCTATGGGCTGCCATTAACTCCTTATTACCCCGATTGCCATCGCACCAGGTCAATTCGGGATGAGCCGGGTAGAGTCCCAGGACTGGCACATCTAATGGATTTGGCAATTCCGCGCGGCTGCTGGCTGATAGTTAGGCTGGGGGGCTCCCCATAACGTGGAGCTCCCCATCCTGAGAATTCCAGCCTTGAGCCGTGTGGCTTTACTCTGGCTGGTATCAAAATTGGGGGGGTAAACCGCACGTTGTTTTTTTAATTATTTATTTATTTTACTCCACAATATAGACCTGCCCACCGGCGGCTGTAATTGGTTGCAGTGAGACAGCTGTCACTCAGCGTGGGGGCGTGTCTGACTGTAACCAATCATAGGTGCTGGTGGGCGAGGAAAGCAGGGAATATGAGATGGAATAATGAGCGGCCGGCATTTTCAAAAGAGGAAAAGCCGCCGGAGCAGTGTGAACGCTGTGCTGCGAGACGCCAGTGAGCTGTGAGTATGAGAGAGGGGGGGAGACCGACCGACGATAGTACAGCTAGTACACACATATATTTGAAGAAAAATTCACAAAATTCACATAAACAGACGTAAATCTACACACAGTCATACACACATCATACACACAGACACATTAGAGGTATTAATATGGGGAAGTCGGCAGCAGCCTTACTCACCTCCCCAGCTTGTCTTCGTCCAGCTCCTCCAGGGTATGTGGCTGTGCAGGCTGCACTGCGTGATGGCTGGGGGCAAATACAGCACAGGGGGCATAGACAGCACTGGGTGGACATATATGTTACTGGGGTCACCAGGGGGTATATATATTACTGGGGGTGCATGGACATCACTGGGGGCATCCATGTTACTCGGGTGGCATACACATTACTGGGGTTAGTGAGGGGGGCATACACATTATTGGGGTCCATGGGGGGGGGCATAAACATTACTAGGGGAATAAACATTACTGGGGTCAGTGGAGGGGGCATACACATTACTGGGGTCCGTGGGGGGGGGCATACACATTACTAAGGGGCATAAACATTACTGGGGTCAGTGGGGGGGCATACACATTACTAGGGCCTGTGGAGCCTACATACTGACAGTGGTGGCCTGTGGGGCATACATACTGGCCCTAGGGATGCTTAGGGCACAGGCTGGCAGCGGTGGAAGACGCTCAGGGCCCAAGCTGGCAGCACTGGAGGGTGCTGAGGGCATAAGCTGGCAGCACTGCGGGGGGGGGCGCTGAGAGCACAGGCTGGCAGCACTGCGGCGGGGCGCTGAGGGCACAGGCTGGCAGTACTGGGGGGGAGGGTGTTGAGCGCACAGGCTGGCAGCACTGGGGGAACTGAGGGCACAGGATGGCAGCACTGAAGGCACAGGATGGCAGCACTGGGGGGGCACTGAGGGCTCCTCTGGCTGCTTTCTCTGAGTCCCCTCTGTTTCTGCTTTTTTCTATTGCAGGTACAGGGGGGCCAGAGAAGACAAGTCTGCACTGTCCTCCTGCACTCACTCTGCACTGTCCTCCTGCACTCACTCTGCACTGTCCTCGTGCACTCACTCTGCACTGTCCTCCTGCACTCACTCTGCACTGTCCTCCTGCACTCACTCTGCACTGTCCTCCTGCACTCACTCTGCACTGTCCTCCTGCACTCACTCTGCACTGTCCTCCTGCACTCACTCTGCACTGTCCTCCTACACTCACTCTGCACTGTCCTTCTGCACTCACTCTGCACTGTCCTCGTGCACTCACTCTGCACTGTCCTTCTGCACTCACTCTGCACTGTCCTCCTGCACTCACTCTGCTCTACCCTCCTGCACTCACTCTGCTCTACCCTCCTGCACTCACTCTGCTCTCCCCTCCTGCACTCACTCTGCTCTCCCCTCCTGCACTCACTCTGCACTGTCCTCCTGCACTCACTCTGCTCTCCCCTCCTGCACTCACTCTGCTCTCCCTTCCTGCACTCACTCTGCACTATCCTCTTGCACTCACACTGCTCCCTCCCTGCTGCTGCTCTTACCTCAGTTGCAGAACAAACGAAGCAGCCGCTGTGGAGAGCCGGTCATATGTGAGGATCCTGGGCAGAAGAGGCAGGCAAAGGGGGGGTGGCCAGCATAGAGCGAGCAGCAGGAGGAGACAAGGAAGACATCCCGAGGAGTGTATGTGTCCAGCATTCAGAGGGGACGTGGACGACAGCAAAGCGGCGTGCCCAGCAGCATAGATGCCATGGAAGGCATCCAGAGATTGTGGTCTGCATCCGGAGGGGGCGTGGTCGGCAGAGTGCGGGGGCGTGGCAGCTGCCTCTCACTACACTGCGGGATTACAGAGCTCCCGGGCGTGAGAACGGGACTGGACTATAAAATCGGGGCTGTCCGGCTGTATCCGGGACGGTTGGGAGGTATGTATCAGTTTAACCATGAACTCCAATATGGTGAATCAAACTGATTTATAATTTGAAAAGCAGCCAGTCTAGTATAACATAATCCATTTTGGTCTTAAGTTCAGACCTTTATCAGTTAGAACATGCAGTATGTTCTAACTGATGAAGTTCTGAACTTAAGACCAAAATGGATTATGTTATACTAGACTGGCTGCTTTTCAAAACTTAAATCCATGTGATTTAAGTATTGTAGTGCACATGCATCTTTGACCTTTCCCCCACCTGCTTATTACAGTACTTTGCTCTGCCTGCAGCAAGGCAGAGAGAAGTGTGCATGCTCAGGAACGCAATGGAGGACTCTGTGTGGTTGACGTAGGACTCATCATCCACATGGTGCAGGGAAGGAGGACAGTGATCACAAGCAGAGAGGAGTCGCTGGACCGAGACCAGTAACGCCGATCGGACCGGACCGAGACCAGCAATGCTGATTGGACCGGACAACCTCACAGGTGAGTATAATAAAAGCTGTTTTTTATGTTATACACAGCGGCCTAGGCACTTATATCAAGTTTTCTATATTGCTGAGTTTACTGGTGGTGACTGCAGTTTATAGGGTATAAATCGGGTGACAGGTTCCTTTTAAGTACAAAATAAGAATACTATTTTACGCATGCTTTAAAGTATTTAAGCGTGTCTCTTGGGGTTATTGAGCCTTGGAATATTGAGCTTGTGGAAGCTAGTGAAGTAATTTTTAGAGCGTACACGTTAGAATATGGAAGTCTAAGAGATGATACAGAAAAAGGAATGTAGATGGAAGTAAAAAAGGAATGAGAGGAAGAATAAACAAGATAGTGAAAGGAAAAAAAAATGGCTAGAGAATATAAAATTGGAATAGTAGAAAATGTAATGAAACTCATCAACACTTGAAATAAAGGTAGCAACCCCCTTAACCTACAAGTGTATCTCAATAAATTAGAATATCATCAAAAAGTTAATTTATTTCAGTAATTCAATACAAAAAGGGAAACACATATATTATACAGAGTCATTAGAAACAGAGGGATCTATTTCAAGTGTTTATTTGTGTTAACGTTGATGATTATAGCTACAGCCAATAACCTAAAAGTCATTATCTTAGAAAATTAGACTAATTACCACAAAACACATGCAAAGGCTTCCTAACCATTTAAAATGGTCCCTTAGTCTGGTTCAGTAGGCTTCACAATCATGGGGAAGACTGCCGACTTGACAGATGTCCAGATGGAGGGTAGGCCACAAAAGGTGATTGCTAAAGATGCTAGCTGTTAACCGAGTGCTGTATCTAAGCATATTAATGGAAAGTTGAGTTGAAGGAAAAAATGTGGTAGAAAAAGGTGCACATGCAACCTGGATAACCGCAGTCTTGACAGGATTGTTAAGAAAAGGCCATTCAAAACTTTGGGGGAGATTCACAAGGAATGGATTGCTGCTAGAGTCAGTGCTTCAAGAGCCCCCACAAATACTTATTTAAGACATGGGCTACAACTGTCGCATTCCTTGTGTCAAGCCACTCATGACCAATAGACAATGCCACAAGTGTCTTACTTGGGTCAAGGAGAAAAATAACTAGAATGTTGCTCAGTGGTCCAAGGTGCTGTTTTCAGATGAAAGTAAATTTTATATTTCATTTGGAAATCAAGGTCCCAGAGTCTGGAGGAAGAGTGGAGAGGCCACAATCCAAGCTGCTGAGGTCTAGTGTGAAGTCTCCACAATCAGTGATGGTTTGGGGAGCCATGTCATCTGCTGGTGTAGGTCCACTGTGTTTTATCAAGATCAAAGTCAGCGTAGTCATCTATCAAGAAATTGTAGAGATCTTCAGGCCTCCCTCTGCTGACAAGCTTTTTGGAGATGGAAATGTCATTTTCCAGCAGGACTTGGCACCTGCCCACTCTGTCAAAAGTACCAATACCTGGTTTAATAACCACAGTATCACTATGCTTGATTGGCCAGCAAACTCACCTGACCTAAACCCCATTGAGCATCTATGGGGCGTTGTCAAGAGGAAGATCAGAGACACCAGACCCAGCAATGCAGACAAGCTGAAGGCTGCTATCAAAGCAACCTGGGCTTCTATAACACCTCAGCAGTGCCACAGGCTGATCACCTCCATGCCACGCCGCATTGATGCAATAATTCATGCAAAAGGAGCCCTAACAAAGTATTGAGTGCATTTACTTTACATACTTTTCAGTTGGCCAACATTTCAGAGTTTAAAGTAATTTTTTCAGTTGGTCTTATATAATATTATATAATGACTTTTGATTTTTCATTGGCTGTAAGCGATAATCATCAACATTAACAGACATAAACACTTGAAATAGATCCCTCTGTTTGTAATGGCTTTATATAATATATGTGCTTGCCTTTTTTGTATTGCATTACTAAAGTAAATGAAATTTTGGATGATATTCTAATATGTTGAGATGCCCTTGTAAGTTAAAAAGTGGCAACTGAATTTAAGATATCAAACTTCATCAGAAGAACAAAGCAACCTAATCTTAGGAAGTATTTTCTAAAGCAGGGGTGTCAAACTCATTTTCACCAAGGGCCACATCAGCATTATGGTCACCTTCAAAGGGCCGCTTGTAATTGTAAGAGCTAATTAACAATACTACATTACATATCCCTATACAACATTTCTTTATTAATTCAATTAAAATCGCCTGGGTAGACAGATAGGTACCAAAAATAAGTGGGACACAATGTGATGTGAGGTAGCCATAAACCTTCTGAGGCTGGGGCAGCAGGGTAAGTGCCAATTGATATTGGATTATCATTTCCCTACTAATTCCCTACCAGAATCCCTACCTGAATCTTCCTCTTGTCTTATTGTCCCCCGGGCCTCCTGATGATCCGAAAAGGGGCGGGAAAACACGTCGAGGCCGTGCTTATAGCACTCATCTCAAGAGAAGTGATTCTTCTTTATGGTTTATTATGACTAATATGCTTATCTGGCTTTATGATGTATATTACATTTTTCTGGAGTTAAGGGGAAGCATTTTGAGCTGATGTGGTTTCTGTCACTACCAGTACGGACCCAGTCACTTTATCGCCAGGGTATTATATATGTATGTTTACCTTTGCTTTTTTGTCCCTGTGTAAAGTATACAGCAATCAAAGGCTGTGAAAAGGCATTATAATTTGGTCTCTTTAACAGAGGACTGGGACCTGAGATATAGCTTTTAAGGTGACAGTTTTTTACTGTTATGCATGAACATTAGCAAGTAGTCTCTGTATAAGAGACACAATAACCCCACTCCAGAATAATTAATATTTGTCACCATTGTGTGTATTTGGTGTTTCTATGTTGCTAGGGTGATCCAGGAGTGAGTGAGGGATAGCCGACGTAGAACTGGGGCGCCCAGATAAGTTAGGGTGTCATACCCTCCGTTGGTAGGCAGGGGCTACAACAGGGAATTAATAGGGAAATGATAATCCAATATTAATTGGCACTTACCCTAATGCCCCAGCCTCAGAAGGTTTATAACTACCTCACATCACATTGTGTCCCCCTTATTTTTGGTACTTATCTGTCTACCCGGGCGATTTTCATTGAAGTACAAAAGAAATGTTTAATAGGGATATGTAATGTACTATTGCTAATTGGCTTTGAGACTATTCCAAGATTGTTGGCTTTGTGAACCTAATTGTAAGAGCTCATGCAGATCTCCATGCAGCACGGTATGAGCATGAACTGCAATGGACAAACTGGTTAGGCGCTATACGAGAGCTGTCCCTGGATAGTAGTGCTATACGACAGCTGTCCCTGGGTACTAGGGCTGTATGAGAGTTCTCCCTGGAACAAGGGCTAGGGTAGTAGGGCTATTTAAGAGCTGAGTTGTTGGGCTAAAGGAATTGTCTCTGATTTGTAGGGCAAAGTGTGTTGTCCTTGGGTTGTAGGGCTAAAGGTGCTGTCCATGGGGTATAAATCCCACCACAGGCATTATATACCCAAAAAACCCAGTCATCCTCCAGCATTACACAACCCTTAAAATACCACCACAGGCCTAAACCCTGAATCACATACCCCATAATTTCCCAGCAAAAGCATTCCCCCCCCCTGAATTGCACATACCCCAAATCCCATGACAGGAATTATAGACCCCCAAAATTCCACAGCAGGCATATCCAGAGTATACAGACCCACAAAATCATAATATAGGCAACCCCCAGCATCTTACACCCCAACATATTCCACCACAGGAGTCCTGACAGCTTTGTATTCCCCACAAATCCCAAGACAGACATCCCTACAGGATTGCACCCCCCCCCCAAATCCCTATATAGGTATCCCCATAGCATTATAGACCCTAAAATACCACCACAGGCATCGCCAGCATAGTACAACCTCCAAAACCCACCACATGCATACTCCATATTATAACCTTCCCAAATCACACCAAAGCGATCCCGCTGTATTATATCCCCTAAATCGCACCACAGTAATCCCTCCCTGACAAAGCTGCCTTCGTGCGGCGATACGAGTGGGATATGCTTCCCTATGATCAGTTTTTTATGCTGTAGACATTTATCATGGTTGTTATCTGCAGTTGAGGACCTCTTTGGTAATATTGAAGTTATATTTGTATACATTTTATACTACTTTATATTTTTCTGTGTGTGTTTTCAATCTTGCTTGCATGTGATTCCCTATTACAGGGATTATGTATCACTGTTGCTCTGCTTGCTGACTATTTAATATATTTACAGTTAGGTTCAGAAATATTTGGACAGTGACACAAGTTTTGTTATTTTAGCTGTTTACCAAAACATGTTCAGAAATACAATTATATATATAATATGGGCTGAAAGTGCACACTCCCAGCTGCAATATGAGAGTTTTCACATCCAAATCGGAGAAAGGGTTTAGGAATCATAGCTCTGTAATGCATAGCCTCCTCTTTTTCAAGGGACCAAAAGTAATTGGACAAGGGACTCTAAGGGCTGCAATTAACTCTGAAGGCGTCTCCCTCGTTAACCTGTAATCAATGAAGTAGTTAAAAGGTCTGGGGTTAATTACAGGTGTGTGGTTTTGCATTTGGAAGCTGTTGCTGTGACCAGACAACATGTGGTCTAAGGAACTCTCAATTGAGGTGAAGCAGAACATCCTAAGGCTGAAAAAAAAGAAAAAATCCATCAGAGAGATAGCAGACATGCTTGGAGTAGCAAAATCAACAGTCGGGTACATTCTGAGAAAAAAGGAATTGACTGGTGAGCTTGGGAACTCAAAAAGGCCTGGGCGTCCACGGATGACAACAGTGGTGGATGATCGCCGCATACTTTCTTTGGTGAATAAGAACCCGTTCACAACATCAACTGAAGTCCAGAACACTCTCAGTGAAGTAGGTGAATCTGTCTCTAAGTCAACAGTAAAGAGAAGACTCCATGAAAGTAAATACAAAGGGTTCACATCTAGATGCAAACCATTCATCAATTCCAAAAATAGACAGGCCAGAGTTAAATTTGCTGAAAAACACCTCATGAAGCCAGCTCAGTTCTGGAAAAGTATTCTATGGACAGATGAGACAAAGATCAACCTGTACCAGAATGATGGGAAGAAAAAAGTTTGGAGAAGAAAGGGAACGGCACATGATCCAAGGCACACCACATCCTCTGTAAAACATGGTGGAGGCAACGTGATGGCATGGGCATGCATGGCTTTCAATGGCACTGGGTCACTTGTGTTTATTGATGACATAACAGCAGACAAGAGTAGCCGGATGAATTCTGAAGTGTACCGGGATAAACTTTCAGCCCAGATTCAGCCAAATGCCGCAAAGTTGATCGGACGGCGCTTCATAGTACAGATGGACAATGACCCCAAGCATACAGCCAAAGCTACCCAGGAGTTCATGAGTGCAAAAAAGTGGAACATTCTGCAATGGCCAAGTCAATCACCAGATCTTAACCCAATTGAGCATGCATTTCACTTGCTCAAATCCAGACTTAAGACGGAAAGACCTACAAACAAGCAAGACCTGAAGGCTGCGGCTGTAAAGGCCTGGCAAAGCATTAAAAAGGAGGAAACCCAGCGTTTGGTGATGTCCATGGGTTCCAGACTTAAGGCAGTGATTGCCTCCAAAGGATTCGCAACAAAATATTGAAAATAAAAATATTTTGTTTGGGTTTGGTTTATTTGTCCAATTACTTTTGACCTCCTAAAATGTGGAGTGTTTGTAAAGAAATGTGTACAATTCCTACAATTTCTATCAGATATTTTTGTTCAAACCTTCAAATTAAACGTTACAATCTGCACTTGAATTCTGTTGTAGAGATTTCATTTCAAATCCAATGTGGTAGCATGCAGAGCCCAACTCGCGAAAATTGTGTCACTGTCCAAATATTTCTGGACCTAACTGTATATGCTTTGCATACTACTTTAGTCAAATACATCTTTATGACTCTGCATTTAGACCTTCATTGAATGTTCCTTGTTATATTTACTGATTCATGGCTTTAGCACTTTGTTGCCATTTATTCAGCCCTTGTTTTTAAAGATTTTTTTACTTGGTGGCTTTTTTTGCACTTATACTTGCAATAATGATTCTTTTTTTATATTGATTTGGTGTGCTGATATTCATGCTTAGTCTGTTCTCTCTGTTTATGCATGTTCTTTACTAGCATGGAGCACCATCTTTCATTATTTGGTTATAGGTGTGCAGCTTTAATGTGTGTTTTCTCAAGGGAACCCCGAGATAACCTCTGGAGGTCCAGAGCCTACGGCTCACTCTGACAGGCATAGTGAGTTGTTTGGCTAGAGATGGGGCTCAGAAGAGGATGAAGGTGTGTGGTATTAGGGGGGAGGAGGAGCAGACCTCGGAGTATTGAGGGCTAGGACCGAAATAGCGGGTAATAGAACGAAGAGTACTACCCCACAGAGAGAGAGGAAGGTCATGTGTACCATAATTCCAGGAAAATTTAAAATAAACAAAATTGTTTGACCAAAAGAACTGTGGTGTTGCATGTCTTTGTGCCTCCCCCGTGCCAGCAGCCGGTGCTGCTCGGATCCGGATCTGCGGTACGGCTCGAGGGGTTCTCCGGACCCGGGGGTATCGCGGGCACTCCGAATAAAAGGGGACGTATTTATACGGGATTGGTTGTGTAATGTCTGTGACGCCACCAACCGTGTGTGGTGAAATGTAGCACCACCGCTGCCTTTGTGGGGCTCCCAGGGACGTTGGGCTGGCAGCTGGATGTTAACCCCTCCGTGGGTAGGGATGGATGTCCCGGGGCCCAGTGTCTCTATGTTGAGGATGGTGAGTGCAGGGGCCGGCGCACCCGGCCAGGCCGGGGATGTTACTCATGGTCGAATAAAGCACACAAGTCCTGTGGTAAACCAAGGAGATGGTGGCCGGCTGCCGCAGACGGGTGTATCTGGTCCCACACCCGGATCGGTAGTTAAAGTCTCTCTCCTCTGCACTCAGTGTTTTGTAGAAAGAACTTCCCGATGTGAAACACGGGAGTCCGCCCCCGGTTCTTTGGTTGGGAGCCGTACCCATCTGATGCTGACCCTTGGGATCTATGGGCCCTGGCGGTTGCCCTATCCCTCTCTGTGGGTGGTTGTCTGCTTTTCGGGACTTAGGTTGGGACAGGACCTATAATCCTGCCCTCAATTGGTTAATTAGCTAGGCCGTCGGTGCCGGTCCTGGCTTCAGGGTCCAAGTACCCCCTCTGTGCACACGGTTTCCGGGTCAGTTCTCCAGTGTCAGTACCGGCGGGCTCCAACCCTGTCCCGGTCCACCTCGGATCTCCGGCAGCTGTCTTCCCGTTTCCTGCAGACTTCAGCTACCGTCTGCCACCTACCAGAGGTGACAGGGCCCCGACCCTGGCACCTGTCAGACTTTCACCTCCTCACTTAAACTCCACCTTAACTGATCTTCTTGTTTTCCTGCCTCGGGCTCTCCAGACCCCTAGGTGGGCGTTCCCTTACCACCTGGTCCCGCCCACTGGTGTGTCTCTCCTTCTCTGAGGGGGGTGACTAGGGTTTCAGGTCATCTGGTTTAACCCTTCGTGGGATTGGTGTTATAAGGGGGCCTATGTGTGCAACTATCTGGTTTTCCAGGGCGCTATATCTTACTACTCGATGGCATCGACAACTGGCAGCAGGGGTGATAAGCACTAGGTCTAAGCAGCAAGTAAGTGTCGTGCACCCATGCCAGAAGTAATGTTTGAACAGAGAAGCTCCTTGGCGAAGGAGAGTGGCACCCGAGCGGCCCGGGTCAGCTCTTTTCTTTAGAATGGTGCACTGCACTGCGGACCAAAAGTGATGCTGACAACACATGACGGAAATGATGTCACACCTACAAGAAGCCCATACATTGTAGCATTTTTGGTTTGTACCGTGCATGGCAGCCTCATATACAGTACAAGCTGGCAGAATTTTTTTTTAAAAATCATGGCTGGTGCTTTTTTGTGTTGGACACTATGGATGGTAGGGAAAAGCTTCCGTGTTTTACTGGCAACCCAGCTCGCAGGCCACATAAAATGATGTGGCGGGATAGATGTGGCCCGCAGGGCTTGAGTTTGACACCCCTGTTCTAAAGTTTGAGGTCATTATGAGCTCAAAAAAGAGTTTCAGTCAAAAAACAATAACACGATATCCTCCAAGATTTCAATAAGTGCCTCTGAAATGAAAGTCAGGATGGATGTACAAAAGTCTAAATATACAAAAGCAAAAATGGTAGACTGGACTCAAGGGTTATCATCATATACCTATAACAAAACATAACAATTAGGAAAAAAGTACACCCTGTATAGCCAATACGAAACTGGTAGCACTCAATTATATCAGAAAAAAGGTATGGTTAACGCAAAGCATGAAAAAAGTCACTAGTAGAGCTAAAATATTGTATTTAATGGGTAAATAGACCACCTTTTTTCACTTGAAGCTTTGGAGAGTTATAGTGGATCCACAAAGCCCTGAGTTTGGAACGGTAGTTCTACTGCAGCACAGACAGATGGCGCTAGAGCAGCAAAGCAGATCCGAAGAGGAAGACGTAGATACTGCAATTGGAGTAACTAAGCAGAAGAAATGTCAGCAGACATAGCAAAGTTGGAATCCACAAAACAAATTGCTAGTCTTATTAATATAGCGGGTGATGACTCGGGGTAGTCTAGCTGGCACAGTGATATAGCAGAGCTCAAGCACAGAGCTGGACCAGCTATATAACAGATAACTTAGAGGATAGGTACAGATGTATCAGAGCTGAGTTTGAAGTCATTTCCAAGGCATGAATGTCACAGTGACATAGCACAGTAGACTCATCAATGCAATAAAGCTGTGTTTGCAGCAAGGTACAAAAGAAAAACAGACTTAACACAGCAATATATGAAAGATGTGTTTGCAGCAGAGTGCTTTTTGAAGAACTGGAAAGGGGCTTCTGCAAAGCTTACCCAATGATGTAGCAGAGCTGGATTTGTAGCAAGGCACAATAGAAGAGTTAGAAAGCCAATAAAATAGAGCTGGGTTTGTAACAGAGTCCTTAATTACAGAGCTGGCTTATAGGTTTATCAGAGTTGACTTAAAATGTAGTACAGTTGGGTTTGCAGCAGAGTTCTTGATTTCAGGGTTCTTGATTGCAGATTGGCCACAGAGTCACAAAGAGAATTCAAACGTTAACTAGTTGAATACTCTAGAGTCATGTGCTGTCTGCATCGGCTGCCACGGGTGTGTCACGGGTGAGAGACAGTCATGTGGTTTTTGGCCATAGAAGGTCACAGCGTTTGGCTGAGCAAAATACTCCCTGACTTTCCACTATTCCTGCTGTCAGTATTCATTAGAATAGGTAGCTTTCCTGTTGGATTGTCATATCTCTCCCTTTTGGACCCAGCAGGAGCTCACTTCCACCTAGCTAATCATCAGTAATCTCTTGCCACTTAAATACCCCTTCCTTCCTTGGACTGGTGCTGGTGATATTTTACAGTTCATTTAAGCCTTGGTTGCAAGCAGGTATCTCTTAATCTTTGTGTCTCTGTACTGTTAGAGAGGCATGGGAATTACAGCAGTAATAGGTTATATGTCCTTCCTGCTGTGCTTGTGCGATTTTGCTTAAAACACCGGAGTATCTCAGTTGCTAGGTAAAGGTTCCCTACTGCTCTTGCCCTTATTTGATATAAAGTGGCTGCCCTAGGGGAGAGTTATATTAGCTGTAGAACTTAAAGGATAGCCGCAGTTATTCTACATTTGTCCCCCAGGGCATAGACAGACCATGACTCCCTATTATATTTTTTTAGGGGGACAGCACTTAAATTAGTTAATTTACTAGTCTGTGATTGGATTGTCTGGTGCATTTGCGGAAGAAAAGACACCATTTATTGAACAGGACTTTCATCTTCCTCCACTAATCCACATTATTTCTGAGAGTGCCAACACTGTTTTTTTTAAGTTTCTTATTCTTTTTGTAGTATAAGAACTTTGTTTCTTTTGCAATGATTCTCTCAGTTTTAATCTTTACTGTCTATATTTGCGTTTTAATATTATGAAAAATGTAGTGTCATTATTCAGAACCGCAGGTCTCTGCTTACTGAATAATTTGGTGGTTTAAGAATTCCTCCATAATTATTTTCTTATGATTTGCAGTTTTATCTATTTAGATTGGTGGATTTTCAGCTGATTCAATTATATTTGGAGATTTTTGACTAGTAATATTCTCCTTATAAGGGATTCCACTTGTTCTATTTCCCAGGGTCAGATTGGGACTGAAATTCAACCCTGGCATTTCAAAGCATACAGGCCCAAGCCACACCCCACATACATTTCCCCAAATGGAGTCTCTATGATAAATTTAATCCTACATAAAGTTGGAGGAAATCAAAATTTTCTGGAAAACTAATAGTATCAATAATACTGCTTTATAAGGTTAATAGCATTGTAGCGTGGCATAGAGCATTAGTCGTGGGTGAAGTGTAAGTTCTCTTATGCCCCGGCACACTATATGAAAGTTGGGGTCCTGGCTGAGTGTGTGGACTTGTGTTATGAGGGCGGTATACCCTTGCAGGCCATAGGCTACCATGTGGATATTCTATCTCTCACTGTTAAAATTAACCTACCCTTAAAATTATAGACTGTTCATGTCTTTGTCAGTAGGAAAACTTACAAAATCAGAAAGGGATCAAATAATTATTTCCTTCACTGTACATGAGATAGTGCGCAGGTAACTTTTTGCTCGTTTATTCAGCGACACAGAGTATCTCCATAAACAGTCTCTCTACTCCTTCCATCTCAGTTATTCCTGTCCTCGCTAGTCCTACTTGTTCCACCACCACCCAGCTCAACATCACAATATAGTCCATAAGCATCACTCTTTCCCACCTGTGGTTCTGCATCCTCTAAACAGTCTCACATACTTCGGCACTCAAAAAGGAAAAAACAAGATTTTTCGTGTAAAAATTCTGTATCACTTTATTCACAACAAAAAGATCCTTTGGTAATCGAGAATTGAACAAAACGTTTCGACTATTTACATCATAGGCCTTTTTCAATAAGCTGTCTATAAAATACAATAAACAGAAAAATAAGCAAAGTTATATTCATGACATTTTTATATAACAAAAGTGGATCTAGATAATACAATATTTAGATAAAGAAAAGAAATGCATGTATCTCAGTGTTTTTTACAAAAGGGTGAATAGCCAAGTAGCTTGTGGACTATTATAGTTTCGCAAAATTAGTGAAAGACGGTTACATATGTATATAAGTGAGTAACTGTGAAACTAATGGGACGGAGAAAATACCTGTTGATAAATCTTTGGTAATTAGATGTATTTGTCAGTGAGCCAAGAAAAAGATTTTTTTCTGAACAAAAAAACAGATTATGAGACTAGATAAAATGCAAAAAAGTGGTAATTAGGCAACACACCCTTAGTAACATATTCAATGTCAATAAATATATAAAAAAAAAAAAGGAGGGGGTTGAAAGGAAACTCACCGAGCACCCCAGATAGCAATATAAAATCTTATCAATCAGGATACCAAAATCAATGGATATGCCTAGAAGTTGATACATAAAACAACATAAGACAACATGTGGGTCCCACCAATTCACACTATGTAAAATAGAAAGTAAACACACTCCATTATTCAAGAGTGAATGAATTCATCATACAGCCTCAGTAATACAGTGCTTTGCCAAAGTATTCGGCCCCCTTGAATTTTTCAATTGTGAATGTGAACAATATTTATTGCTTATTTAAAATTTTTATAAAAGATAACTGAAAATTGGGGCTTGCAATATTATTTGGCCCCTTTACTTTCAGTGCAGCAAACTCACTCCAGAAGGTCATTGAGGCTCTCTGAATGATCCACTGTTGTCCTAAATGACTGATGATGATAAATATGAGCCACCTGTGTGTAATCAAGTCTCCATATAAATGCACCTGCTCTGTGATAGTCTCAGGGTTCTGTTTAAAGCACAGAGCGCATCATGAAGACCAAGGAACACAACAGGCAAGTCCGTGATACTGTTGTGGAGAAGTTTAAAGCCGGATTTGGTTACAAAAAGATTTCCAAAACTTTAAACATCCTAAGAAGCACTGTGTAAGTGATCATATTGAAATGGAGGGAATATCATACCACTACAAATCTACCAAGACTCGGCCGTCCATCCAAACTTTCATGTCAAACAAAGAGAAGACTGATCAGAGATGCAGCCAAGAGGCCCATGATCACTCTGGATGAACTGCAGAGATCTACAGCTGAGGTGGGAGAGTCTGTCCATAGGACAACAATCAGTCGTACACGGCACAAATCTGGCCATTATGAAAGAGTGGCAAGGAGAAAGCCATTTCTCAAAGATATCTATAAAAAGTGTGATTTAAAGTTTGCCACAAGCCAACTGGGAGACACACCAAACATGTGGAAGAAGGTGCTCTGGCCAGATGAAACCAAAATCGAACTTTTTGGGCACAATGCCAAACGATATGTTTGGCTTAAAAGCAACAAAGCTCATCACCTTGAACACACCATCCCCACTGTCAAACATGGTGGTGGCAGCATCATGGTTTGGCCCTGCTTTGCTTCAGCAGGGACAGGGAAGATGGTTAAAATTAATGGGAAGATGGATGGAGCCAAATACAGGACCATTCTTGAAGAAAACCTGATGGAGTCTGCAAAAGACCTCAGACTGGGACGGAGATTTGTATTTCAACAACACAATGATCCAAAACATAAAGAAAAATCTACAATTGTGTTAGAATGGCCAGGTCAAAGTCCAGATCTGAATCCAATCGAGAATCTGTGGAAAGAGCTGAAAACTGCTGTTCACAAACGCTCTCCATCCAACCTCACTCAGCTCCAGCTATTTGCAAAGGAAGAATGGACAAGAATTTCAGTCTCTCGATGTGCAAAACTGATAGAGACATACCCCAAGTCACTTGCAGCTGTAATTGCAGCAAAAGCTGGTGCTACAAAGTATTAACTTAAAGGGGCCGAATAATCTTGCACGCCCCAATTTTCGTTTTTTTATTTTTTACAAAAATTTAAAATAAGCAATAAATATCGTTCACCTTCACAATTGTGTCCTACTTGTTGTTGATTCTGCACCATAAAATTTAAAATTTTTATCTTTATGCTTGAAGCCTGAAATGTGGGAAAAAGTTGAAAAATGCAAGGGGGCCGAATACTTTCGCAAGGCACTGTATAGGATACACTTCTCTACCCATATAGTCTACAAGTTATAAAAAGATGAAGAAAGCACAACCTCAGTTAAACAGAAAGAGCAAGATCCCATTTATTACTACCATAACCAAATAACCAATTTGGCATATATATGAAAATATAGAAAAAATCTTTATTAAGATTAACTTACAAGAATTGCCTCAGGCTTGTGTACCGCCCCGCGGGCTCGGCTGCGACCGCCGAGCCGCTCGGATCCGTGCTTGTACTGCGGGTGGTGGCTCGAGCCTCTCACGGACCCGGGGGTCACGTCACTCTGCAAGGGAGTTGGCGCTACACGCGGGGATTTGGGGTGTTTGGACTTGAGGTGATACTTCGTGACGCCACCCATGGATTGTGGTGATTGTGGACACCACCGCTGCGGTGAAGGTGTGGGGGCCCCCGGGAGCGGTGTAGTGGTGCAACTAGGTGTTGACCCCTCCGTAGGTAGGGGATGTTGGTCCCGGGGTCCGGTGGGCCGGGGCCCGGGTGCAGGGCGTAGTGTTGCGGTGCAGCGCGGCACGGTGCCTCGTGGCACTGGTGTACTCACTCTGACACAAGACACTGGAGTCGCTGGTAAACCAAACGGAGTGATGAACGGGGCCCGCAGCCGGCTGCAGCTTTTCCCAGGTTAGGTTGGTAATGTCCACCTTTCTCCTGCACCTTTATATGTGAATCTTTACTCCTGTGCCTAGGCACTGGTAGTCCGCTCCCCGGCATGTATCTGTCGTAGGAGCCCGTTTGCCCGCAGACGCTGTCCCTTTGGATCTCTGGCCCTTGGCAGTGGCACTTATCCGGAATGGTTGGGCTGTTGCCTTCAATCGGGACTTAGGTGGGAATGAACCCCTGAGATCCAGACCGCAATCAGTTAATTTGACTATGGTGGTGGCTTATAGCCTAGTTCGGGGTCTGAGTACCCTGCCTGGTGCTCCGGTATCCAGTTGGTTCCCCGTTTCGGTTCTGGCGGGCCATTACCCTGTCCCGGTCCCTTACGGTTCCACCGGTCGTATTCCCGGTCTCCTGCAGGCGGCTACTACTGTCTGCCTCCTTGCCAATGGTGACTGGGCTCCAACCCAGCCACCGGAGCAGTCCTTGGCAGGCCTGAGCACAGGTGTGCTTCTGGACTTGAACTTGACTCAGACTCACTGTTTTTCCCGCCTCGAGGCCTGTGAACTCCTCGGTGGGTGGAGCCAACCACCTGGCTCCACCCCCCCTGGTGTGGACATCAAACCTGGAGGGTGGTGACAAGGCTTTTAGTTTGACTGCTGTTACCTAACTGGGAAGGGGGGGTGTGTAGTGTTGTTGTGTCTACCTGGGACGACCTGGATAGTCCAGGGCGTCACATTCCCCCTTGGTTTAATGCAGACCGTCCGCGGGCTGCCTGTCCATCACCGGTTTATTTTGTTGTTAACTGCAAAAAGGTAAAAACACATAAACATTCATAATAACATATTTACATAGTCAAACAAGATTTCTTTTCTTCCCTTACAGAAGGCACATCACTTTAACGTTGCAAAACATTTATTTTTAATAGAAACGGGTCCATGTCCTTCCGCTTCCCCACCCAAGCAACCTAGCCTTGATGCTGCCTCTAAGAAGTGGGCAGCACCCCTTTTCCCCAGTCCAGATCAGGAACTTGGCCAGGCAACCCAAGCGGGAACGGGTACGGTGCTTCGCACCCAGCAGTCACTCAGATGCCCCACGTCTAGGGGACCCCTGACTCGGAGGATGGTCACCGGTTCCTGTGGTGACCGGACCCCAGCCTGCTCTGCTGCGGGTCCTCCCTCCAACCCGCCTCTCTGTAGACCGGCAGTTGCGGGAAGGGCAATAAGGGCACTATTTACAAGCCCAAAATTTTTGGGTGGCTTGATAGTTCTCAGCCATGTTCATGATATCTCATGTGAAACAAACAGGGGGCAACAAGAGTCCCAACAGAACGAACAGGCGCTTCAGTAGCTGGTCCGCTACCGTAAACATAGGTCCCAACGGTGACTTGCAGGTGGGTCCCAACGGGGACTTCAACTTTCTGCTAGATCTGGTCCTGTCAAATAGACCGGATACAATTTCAGATCTACAGGTCCGGGAGCACTTGGGCACCAGCAATCATAATATGGTAAGCTTCAACATAATATTCAATAGAACATTTCAAAGGGGAAATGCTAAAACCTGGAATTTTAGGAAAGCTGATTTCAACAAATTAAGGGAAGAGCTTAAATGTGTAGATTGGGACAAAGTCATGATGACTGGGGATACTGAACATAAATGGGGAAAGTTTAAGGATATACTACTAGAGTCCTGTAAAAAACTTATACCCTCTGGTAATAAAATGTCCAGGAATAAAAAGAAACCACTATGGATAAATAAGACTGTACAAAGTATAATAAAACAAAAACAAAGGGCGTTTAAAATCTTAAAGGCTGAGAATACAGAAATAGCATTTCAGAAGTATAAAGATATCAATAGGAAATGTAAAAAATAAATCAAACAAGCAAAACTAGCTACTGAAACAAAAATCGCCAATGACATTAAAATAAATCCCAAAATCTTTTATAAATACATTAATGCCAAAAGGAAAACAAAGAATAGTATCGGCCCCTTAAAATATAATAACATGTTAGTTATAGAGGACAAACAAAAGACTGAGATATTAAATAGGCATTTCTCATCTGTATTCACCAAGGAACTGACTGTACCAGGGATCATTCAACAAGTGAAAAATCAAAGTTCACCACCCGATATAATTCATTTAACACAAGATGAAGTATGCCTACGTCTGAGTAAATTAAACATTGACAAATCCCCAGGGCCAGATGGCATTCATCCACGAATATTGATGGAATTGAGCTCCGTAATCGACAGACCGTTGTATCTCATCTTTTTAGATTCTCTTGTAACAGGGTTGGTGCTTCAGGATTGGAGGATTGCTGATGTGGTACCGATATTTAAGAAAGGTAAGAGGGTAGATCCAGGCAACTACCGTCCAGTAAGCCTGACATCCGTAGTATGCAAAGTTTTTGAGGGCATTTTAAGGGATGACATGCAAAAATATATTGCAGAAAATAATATAATAACTGTCCAACAGCATGCATTCATGAAAGATAAGTCGTGTCTAACCAACCTGTTGGGGTTCTATGAGGGGGTAAGTGCAAACCTGGATATTGGTAATGCAGCTGATGTGATTTATTTGGACTTTGCAAAGGCATTTGATACTGTACCACATAATAGCCTTATACTAAAGCTTCAGAAGCAAGGACTAGGGGAAACTATATGCAACTGGGTAAGGAATTGGCTAAAAGATAGGAAACAAAGAGTAGTCATAAATGGTACATTCTCTAAATGGGCCATAGTCAGCAGTGGGGTGCCGCAGGGATCTGTGCTAGGACCAATTCTTTTTAATCTCTTTATTAATGACCTTGTGGATGGGATTGATAGTAAAGTGTCAGTCTTTGCTGATGACACCAAACTATGTAGGATATTAAAAACTGAGCTTGATAGTACAATATTACAAAAAGATCTGGATAAGATGTCAGAATGGGCAGATACTTGGCAAATGAGATTTAATGTTGATAAATGTAAAATATATCTTTGTACCGTGTTAGCCAGTAGAGATAAAAAAATTGTTTAAAAGAACAGAGAGTCCTCAGTGGTTGATACCTTTTAATGGCTAACTGAAAAGATGGTAATAATTGCAAGCTTTCGAGACTACTCAGGTCTCTTCATCAGGCATGGTATAACACAAAATCTGAAGAGTCACGTATTTATACACAACAGGACTTAGAATAGTGCAGTAAAAAAAAAAAAAAAAAAAAAAAAATTCTAAGTCCTGTTGTGTATAAATACGTGACTCTTCAGATTTTGTGTTATACCATGCCTGATGAAGAGACCTGAGTAGTCTCGAAAGCTTGCAATTATTACCATCTTTTCAGTTAGCCATTAAAAGGTATCAACCACTGAGGACTCTCTGTTCTTTTAAACAATTTTTTTGATAAATGTAAAGTAATGCACCTAGGACGGAGTAATCCTATAACTGCGTATACATTAAATGGAAGTAAGCTCGGGACTTCAGAACAGGAGAAGGACTTGGGTATTCTCATTACAAATAAGCTGAGCAGCAGCACTCAATGTCAAGCAGCAGCTGCTAAAGCAAACAAGATTTTAGGGTGTATAAAAAGAGAGATTAGATCCCGTGATCCCAACGTATTGTTACCCCTCTATAAATCACTTGTAAGGCCACATCTGGAATATGGGATCCAGTTTTGGGCTCCACATTTTAAAAAGGACATTCAGAAGTTAGAGTCAGTTCAAAGGAGGGCAACTAGACTACTACAAGGAATGGAATAGAAGGCCTCCCATATGATGACAGGTTGAAAAAGTTAGATATGTTTAGCTTAGAAAAAAGACGTCTCAGAGGAGATCTCATTTATATGTATAAATACACGTGTGGTCAATCTAAAGGACTGGCACATGACTTATTTCTTCCAAAGACAATACTAAGGACCAGGGGGCACTCACTGCGAGTGGAAGAAAAGCAATTCCGACAGCTAAATAGGAAAGGGTTCTTTACAGTTAGAGCAGTCAGACTGTGGAATGCCCTACCACAAGAGGTAGTAATGGCAGATACTATAACAGCTTTTAAAAAAGGGCTGGATGATTTCCTCAATACACACAACATTGTTGGTTATAAATGACTTTGTGACCAAATGTAGAAATGGTGGAGGAAGGTTGAACTACTGTAGATAAACCTAGGTCTTTTTTCAACCTAAGTAACTATGTAACAAGGCTCCATAGCTCATTCCCAGTCAGCGGCAGACCCGGAATTTCTCACGAGTTTGAGAAATTGCAGGCTGTCACTGACCAGCAGTGACATATGAAGCCCCATTCTGAGAATAATTTTGAAAATAATTTTAAAAACGGTTTGGGATTCCATCTATTTTTGATAACCAGAACCAAGCCCTCTGGATATCAAAAATAGGTGGGAGCCTACTTAAGTTTTTTTTATTATTCACAGCAGCGAACAGGTATCTTCCACATGCAATAAAGCTAGTTAATTGGCTGTGCTGCAGCCTTACATCCAACCTCATTAGCATACTAACAGTACCCAAACTCGGTTACGCTCATCCCTAGTTATCAATCCTCTTCTGGATGAGTGGCCAACATTCTGCACGCCAAAATATCTTAGAAAGCCTTCCCAGAAGAGTGGAAATGGTTTTATCTGCAAAAGGGGAGCCAACTCCATACTAATATCTATGAATTTAGTATGGTATGTTAGAAAGACTTCTGTAAATGTAATGTGTAGGTGTCCCAATACTTTTATTCATATAGTGCACTTCAATGGAACTCATAAACGTATGTGAGAAGTTTAGCAAGTGCAAATTGTGGCAAAGAGCATAGTGCACAGACCTGAGCACAGCAGAATGGCTTCCTTGTATTGAAAATAGTTCCTGATAAAATGGATGACAAAAGTGTTCCAGGAGTGATATTTCTTCTGGTTAGCCAATAAAGGTATCTGAGAGCTTTCAGAGCACAAATGCTCCTTAGTCAGGCAGGTTTGCAAATGATTTAGAGACAAAGGCACAATATTTATGTGATGTTACAACAGGACATTTGTGCATCTGTTGTAATATCAGTTAAATGTTGTGCCTTTGTCACTAATTCATTTGTAAACCTGTCTGATGAAGGAGCCTTTGTGCTCTGAAAGCTTGCAATTTATTTTTTTCAATAAAGTGCATCTCAATAAATTAGAATACCATCAAAAACTTAATTTATTTCAGTAATACAATGCTAAAAGGAAAAAACATACTGTATATCATATAGAATCATTACACACAGAGTGATCTATTTCATGTGTTTATTATATATATATATATATATAGAGTCATTACAGAGTGATCTGTTCAAGTGTTTATTTCTTTTATTGTTGATGATTATGGCTTACAGCCAATGAAAACCCAAACGTCATTATCTCAGAAAATTAGAGTATTATATAAGAGCAACTTTAAAAATGATTTCAAACTCAGAAATGTTGGCGCCTACTGAAAAGTCTGTACAGTAAATGCACTAAGTACTTGGTCGGGGCTCCTTTTGCATGAATCACTGCATCAATGCGGCGTGTCATGGAGTCGATCAGCCTGTGGCACTGCTGAGGTGTTATGGAAGCCCAGGTTGCTTTGATAGCAGCCTTCAGCTTATATGTATTGTTGGGTCTGGTGTCTCTCATCTTCCTCTTAACAATACCCCATATATTCTCTATAGGGTTTAGGTCAAGTGAGTACTGGTCAATCAAGCACAGTGATACTGTGATTAATAAACCAGGTATTGGTACTTTTGGCAGTGTGGACAGGTGCCAAGTCCTGCTAGAAAATTAAATTTCCATCTTAAAAAATCTTGTTGGCAGAGGGAAGCATGAAGTGCTCTGAAATTTTCTTGTAGACGGCTGCGCTGACGTTGATCTTGATAAAACACAGTGGACCTACACTAGCAGATGACATGGCTCCCCAAACCATCACTGATTGTGGAAACTTCACATTAGAGCTCAAGCAGCTTGGATTGTGGCCTCTCCACTCTTCCTCCAGACTCTGGGACCCTGATTTTAAAATGAAATGCAAAATTTACTTTCATCAGAAAACAACACCTTGGACCACTGAGCAACAGTTTGTTTTTCTCCTTGGTCCAGGTAAGACACTTGTGGCATTGACTATTAGTCATGAGTGGCTTAACACAAGGAATGCAACAGTTGGAGCCCATTTACTGGATACGTCTGTGTGAGGGCTCTTGACGCACTGACTCCAGCAGCACGACACTCCTTGTGAAACTTGTGGCCTTTACTTAACAATCTTAACAAGGCTGCATTTATCCTGGTTGCTTGTGCACCTTTTTCTACCACACTTTTTCCTTCCACTCAACTTTTCATTAATTTGCTTGGATTCAGCACTCTGAGAACAGCCAGCTTCTTTAGTAATGACATTTTGTGGTTTACTGGTCTACTGAACCAGACTAAGGGACCATTTTAAATGCTTATGAAGCCTCTTCAAGTGTTTCCTGGTAATTATTCTAATTTTCTGAGACAATGACTTTTGGATTTTCATTGGCAGAAATTAACAGAAATAAACACTTGAAATAGATCGCTCTGTTTGTAATCACTCTATATAATATATGTTTCCCATTTGTATTGAATTACTGAAATAAATTAACTTTTTAATGATCTTCTAATTTATTGAGATGCACTTGTATCATTCCTAGAATACTTATGTTCATTTTTGTGCATAAAAGTATTTACATCTACTGTATTTTTCGGACCATAAGACGCACTTTTTTTCCTCCAAATGTTGGGGGAAAGTGGGGGGTGCGTCTTATGGTCTGACTATAGGGCTGCGGCCGGGAATGAGGGTGCTGCGGTAGAGCAGGCCATCGGGGGCACGAGCAGGCAGCAGCAGCGCCTGCCGTGACCACGTGGGCCCGCTCATTACATATGCTGGTGGCCCATCCTCCCGCCCATCATCTCTCAGCAAAACCGGCGCTGACAGGTGGGTGGGGTGATGGGCAGGGGGGTGCACGCATAATTAACAGCCGGTCATTATCACCCCTGGCAACTACAGACTAAGGTGATCATGTGCGGCTGTATTCACTGCCCCCCCGTGCATCATTATCAGCGCGGGGAGCAGTGAATAAGTACACTCACCCGTCACCGTGTGTGGAGCCGTCCCCCTGCAGCATCGCGCGATGTCTTCCTGTCTGTGCCGGTCAGCTGATCTGGACACTGGACGTCATCGCTGTGCGCACCGCTAGTGTCCACCAGATTAGCTGACCGGGCTCAGACAGGAAGACATCGATTCGCGATGCTGCAGACAACGGTGACGGCTCCACACACGGTGACGGCTCCACACAGCGGCGCTGCAGCTGAGGCAGAGATCGGTGCTTCAGGGAGTGAGGAAACGTAAGTATAAACGTTTATTTTTTTTTCTGTGCCACAGGATACAGGCCATATACCAGGATGGGGGTATTTCATGAGCAGGATGGATGGGGGTATATCATGAGCAGGATGGATGGGGGTATATCATGAACCGGATGGATGGGGGTATATCATGAGCAGGATGGATGGGGGTTATATTATGAGCAGGATGGATGGGGGGTATATTATGAGCAAGATGGAAGGGGGGTATATTATGAGCACGATGGGGGTATATGAGCAGGATCATATACAAGGCAGGAGGATCCTTACCAGAATGGGGTACCTTAGTAGAGAATTTGGGGACATTACCCCCATAACAGTATCAGCAGCAGATCCTCGCCCCATAACAGTGTGTCATGACCATATTTTTTGGTTAAAATTTTATTTTCCTATTTTCCTCCTCTAAATCCAGGGTGCGTCTTATGGTCAGGTGCGTCTTATAGTCCGAAACATACGGTATTTGTTTCTGGCTAGCAAAATACCACAATATAATTTTGTCTTGTACATCATCTGATAAAATGTAGAGATTGTAGGGATTCACTCACTATGGCAGCACTGGAGGTAAGCACAAGCACCAAGTTGCTTGGTGCAAAACAGGATGGTTTAATATGCAACATAAACCTTCAGCAAACAACCAGAAACAAAACAGTCCACAAAGTATATTCACAGAGCAAGGTCACCTGTGCAGATAAATGTCCAGCAGATAAGTGTCCAACAGATGAATGCCAAGCTCTCACTTTAGGGCCATCAGTGTCAGGATTTTTCTCAACTGTAGTTTAGACTCCACACCAATGGCCAGTATGCTCCAGATTTGATGGCTTCTTCCCAACTCCAAAACTGCTCAGACTTTCAACTAAATGTTCAGACTTTTTTCCTCTGGCCAGCAGCAGACTGCTTCAGATGCCAAGCTGACTGTTGCAGACTTTATAGTATGAAATGAAAAACGTCACTCCTCTTGTATGTGTTGGTGCACGGACAGGATCCCAATCCATACAAATGTAGTAAAGAAGATACGGCTTGGGCTATGTGCCCACGTGGCGTATTTTCATGCAGTTACGCTGCGATCTGCATGCGTCCTGCGTCCCCAGCACAATCTATGAAGATTGTGCATTATCCATGCCCACGTGGTGTATTAGAACGCAGCGCTTCGGCTGCTGCCAAAGCGCTGCGTTCTAAGAAGTGATATGTCACTTATTTCGTGCGCTTTGCATGCAGCCCCCGCTCTGTCTATGGGAGAGGCTGCATCCATAGCGCATGAAATCGTCTTTTCAGTTCGGACTATTTCTGCAGCGATTTGAAGCGCACATGTGCTGTTCAAATCGCTGCAGAAATTTCTGCAGGGACAGAACGCAACGTGGGCACATAGCCTTACAGAAGGATAAATCAAAAAGACATTACATTTTATTTTTATCCAAAAACAAAAAGTGTGACAGTCAGTGACGTTTCGCTCTCTTATAGACCTTTATTAAACTGACTCAGAATTGGTGGTACAATCAATAAATGCAAAGCAGCTATGCTACATAACAGCAGAGTTAGGTTTTGACCTTTACTGGAGCTTGGGGTTTGGGCTCAGAAAATTATGTGAAAATCAGCCTGGTGACTATCGATCTGTGCTCGTGTCTGAGTGATGTCCTGCATTGTGCATGCTGCAGGTACTGTTTATTCAGCTCAAATTAGGCTTTCATTCAGCATACTAAGATGTGTAGTTTAGGGAGAATTTTAAAAACAAATAACACTGCCCACACACCAAAGGAAGTGTTTTGCTTTTGGCCCATAGAAAAACACTTCTGGAGGTGTGTGGGCAGTGTTATTTTTTTTATTTAATTGTTTGTGAACTACACATCTTAGTATGCTGAATGTAAGCCTAATTTGAGCTGAAGAAACAGTACTTGCAATACGCACAATGCAGGCCATCACGCAGACCCGAGCACAGTGCGATACTCACCTGGCTGATTTTCATGTCATTTTTCAAGCCCAAACCCCGAGCTCCGAGCCTAATGCCCCCGTCACATTTAACGACTTACCAGCGATCATGAAAACGATGTGACCTGATAAGGATCGCTGGTAAGTCGCTGGGAGGTCGCTAGTGAGATGTCACACAGTCAGATCTTACCAACGATGCAGTAACGATCAGCGACCTGTATAATGATCTCGGCGGGCGTTGGGACTGTATAGGAGGTCATTGGTAGGCGTCAAACACAGCGATGCATCCTGCCCAGCAGGACATCGCCTTTGAAGAAAATGGTCCCAACCATTCAGCAACGACTAGCGATCTCACAGCAGGGGCCTCATCGCTGGTAGGTGTCACACATAACGAGATTTCTGCAGCATCACGGAAACGGTGACGTAGCAACGATCTTGTTAGCGATCTCATTAGCGATCTCGTTGTGTGTGACGGGGCTTTTAGGTTCGCTTATCTCTATATATAGCTTAGCTATCAATACATTACAGGGAGATAAACTTCAAAGAGAACATGACCACTAATAAACATTAGAAATACAAATATTAAATATAATATAAAAAAAGAACATAGAGTTTTTATAGTGCAAATTGATACAAAAGGTTTATTGAAACACAAGTTGAACATCCGTTAACAATAAAAACATGTTAAAATACTAAAACCAGGCCCCTCATGTATATCACTATAGAGATTCATGATTCAAAATACATATTATAGGAATCACAACATGGGACAATATCACCATATAATAACTCCATATTGGAGTGTATCCATAGTAATCATGGCATCACAAAATCCCATATGAAAAATTAAGACATGCAGACATAGTGACGAGGGTGAAATATCTACCAGTAACGATGGTAGGTTAAATATGAAGACCGGTCACTGGAGGACCTCAGAGTAAACGCCCAATGTACGTTTCGATATATTAGTGGTAAATCTTCATCAGGGGAGAGGCATCATACTTGTATCCCCGATACACCGGGTTTAAGTAGCAGCGGTAACTCTCAGAAGTACCCGGACGTCTCGGAATGGCACTCGCACTAACACGTCCATCAAGTCCCGCAAGACGTAAGCCGTCACGTCATCATCGTGCATGCGCGGGAGCAAGGACGCGTCACCATGGTTCCCGCGCAGGCACGAGACGTCTAGACGGCAGCAGTCACGCAAAGCAGCACAAGTCCCAGAGTCGCCACGTTCACGCAGAGACAACCAGGTAATGCAGAATGTAATATAAAAATATAAGAATCCTCTGTACCAATTAGAGATGAGCGAACCGGTCCCGGTTCGGCTCGAAATCGGTTCGCCGAACGGAGGTCCCGTTCGAGTTCGGCTCGTCGAACGTTCGACGAACCGAACTCGAACTGCATAGGAAACTATGGCAGGCAATCACAAACACAGAAAAACACCTAGAAAACACCCTCAAAGGTGTCCAAAAGGTGACAAACAACTCACAACACATGGGAAAGTGACAAGGACATATACTCATGCGAAAACAAAAGAGCTGGACAAGGAAAAAGAGGAGGACACACAGATATATGAGTATATGCAAGGAAACATCGATTCCATTATTGTGCAACTTGAGCCCTGCTCATTTTAGGCTTCCAATCTGGATAAATTGCCTGAGCTCTCCACGTACGCCTTGGGGATCTTGTCGTGTCCTGCAGCCAGCGTTCTCTTGAAACCTGTCTTCAGTGCTGCTGGGGGTCTGCTGGCAGATAAGCACACGTGTCTGTCCACTGACAATGTGGACATGGCTCTCAGAGGACTTTTCTTCCCCTGGGTCAGCCAGGGGAGGCGAAAGGCAAGCGTATTTTTGAGAGTGCTTCATGCAAAGCATCTTTTTCATTTTGAAAAGGGGCATCAACTGATGTCAGTCAAGAGGGGTGTGTGTGGCCCAATTAGTGGCAACGAGGGAGACTGTGGTTGGAGTCCCCTCGCTGTGTTTCTAAAAGAACCAAAATGAACAAATCATGGCTCTCAGAGGACTTTTCTTCCCTTGGGTCAGCCAGGGGACGGGAAAGGCACGCGTATTTTTGAGAGTGCTTCATGCAAAGCATCTTTTTCTTTTTCAAAAGGGGGCTCAACCGATGCCAGGCAAGTGGGGTGTGTGTGGCCCAGTTAGTGGAAACGAGGGAGACTGTGGTTGGAGTCCCCTCGCTGTGTTTCTAAAAGAACCAAGATGAACAAGTCATGGCTCTCAGAGGACTTTTCTTCCCCTGGGCCAGCCAGGGGACGGCAAAGGCGCGCGTATTTTTGAGAGTGCTTCATGCAAAACATCTTTTTCATCTTGAAAATGGGGGTCAACTGATGCCAGTCAAGTGGGGTGTGTGTGGCCCAATTAGTGGCAACGAGGGAGACTGTGGTTGGAGTCCCCTCGCTGTGTTTCTAAAAGAACCAAGATGAACAAGTCATGGCTCTCAGAGGACTTTTCTTCCCCTGGGTCAGCCAGGGGACGGCAAAGGCACGCGTATTTTTGAGAGTGCTTCATGCAAAGCATCTTTTTCATCTTGAAAATGGGGGTCAACTGATGCCAGTCAAGTGGGGTGTGTGTGGCCCAATTAGTGGCAACGAGGGAGACTGTGGTTGGAGTCCCCTCGCTGTGTTTCTAAAAGAACCAAGATGAACAAGTCATGGCTCTCAGAGGACTTTTCTTCCCCTGGGTCAGCCAGGGGACGGCAAAGGCACGCGTATTTTTGAGAGTGCTTCATGCAAAGCATCTTTTTCATTTTGAAAAGGGGCATCAACTGATGTCAGTCAAGTGGGGTGTGTGTGGCCCAATTAGTGGCAACGAGGGAGACTGTGGTTGGAGTCCCCTCGCTGTGTTTCTAAAAGAACCAAGATGAACAAGTCATGGCTTTCAGAGGACTTTTCTTCCCCTGGGTCAGCCAGGGGACGGGAAAGGCACGCGTATTTTTGAGAGTGCTTCATGCAAAGCATCTTTTTCATTTTGAAAAGGGGCATCAACTGATGTCAGTCAAGTGGGGTGTGTGTGGCCCAATTAGTGGCAACGAGGGAGACTGTGGTTGGAGTCCCCTCGCTGTGTTTCTAAAAGAACCAAGATGAACAAGTCATGGCTCTCAGAGGACTTTTCTTCCCCTGGGTCAGCCAGGGGACGGCAAAGGCACGCGTATTTTTGAGAGTGCTTCATGCAAAACATCTTTTTCATCTTGAAAATGGGGGTCAACTGATGCCAGTCAAGTGGGGTGTGTGTGGCCCAATTAGTGGCAACGAGGGAGACTGTGGTTGGAGTCCCCTCGCTGTGTTTCTAAAAGAACCAAGATGAACAAGTCATGGCTCTCAGAGGACTTTTCTTCCCCTGGGTCAGCCAGGGGACGGCAAAGGCAAGCGTATTTTTGAGAGTGCTTCATGCATAGCATCTTTTTCATCTTGAAAATGGGGGTCAACTGATGCCAGTCAAGTGGGGGGTGTGTGGCCCAATTAGTGGCAACGAGGGAGACTGTGGTTGGAGTCCCCTCGCTGTGTTTCTAAAAGAACCAAGATGAACAAGTCATGGCTCTCAGAGGACTTTTCTTCCCCTGGGTCAGCCAGGGGACGGCAAAGGCACGCGTATTTTTGAGAGTGCTTCATGCAAAGCATCTTTTTCATCTTGAAAATGGGGGTCAACTGATGCCAGTCAAGTGGGGTGTGTGTGGCCCAATTAGTGGCAACGAGGAAGACTGTGGTTGGAGTCCCCTCGCTGTGTTTCTAAAAGAACCAAGATGAACAAGTCATGGCTCTCAGAGGACTTTTCTTCCCCTGGGTCAGCCAGGGGACGGGAAAGGCACGCGTATTTTTGAGAGTGCTTCATGCAAAGCATCTTTTTCATTTTGAAAAGGGGCATCAACTGATGTCAGTCAAGTGGGGTGTGCGTGGCCCAATTAGTGGCAACGAGGGACACTGTGGTTGGAGTCCCCTCGCTGTGTTTCTAAAAGAACCAAGATGAACAAGTCATGGCTCTCAGAGGACTTTTCTTCCCCTGGGTCAGCCAGGGGATGGCAAAGGCACGCGTATTTTTGAGAGTGCTTCATGCAAAGCATCTTTTTCTTTTTCAAAAGGGGGCTCAACCGATGCCAGTCAAGTGGGGTGTGTGTGGCCCAGTTAGTGGAAACGAGGGAGACTCTGGTTGGAGTCCCCTCGCTGTGTTTCTAAAAGAACCAAGATGAACAAGTCATGGCTCTCAGAGGACTTTTCTTCCCCTGGGTCAGCCAGGGGACGGCAAAGGCACGCGTATTTTTGAGAGTGCTTCATGCAAAGCATCTTTTTCATCTTGAAAATGGGGGTCAACTGATGCCAGTCAAGTGGGGTGTGTGTGGCCCAGTTAGTGGAAACGAGGGAGACTGTGGTTGGAGTCCCCTCGCTGTGTTTTACATGCTTTTAGAAGGGCATGACATGGCTTGGAGGTTGACTTTCAGCATCTGCAAACTGTTGGCTACCAAAATGCTGCCTTTCCAACACCTGTGGTTATAGACAATGAGGAACATACTGATGAAGATGAGACGCAGATACCCGATTGGGATGACAACTTAAATATTCGGTCAGGGCAAGAAGAGGCTCGGTCTGAGGGGGAGGGGAGTGCAAACACAACAATTGATGATGAAGTTCTAGATCCCACCTACTGTCAACCCACAGTCAGACACTCGAGGAGGTCAACAGAGGCGGTGGAGGAGGATGCAACCGATGACGAAGTTACCTTGCGCCTTCCTGGTCACAGTCGGAGCACTGGTAGCACGTCTACAACTGCATCCTCAGCCACCACTCTGCCTCTGAGCATTATTCGGGGTGGATCAACAGGTCGCATGGCCTCTAAGCCTTGCCTAGCCTGGTCCTTTTTTGACATAGAAAAAGATCGCCCAAATTATGTGATCTGTAAAATTTGTCATGGTTCTCTTAGTAGAGATACTGTCAAAACCTCAGCAGTTTGACAACTTCTTCCATGAATCGTCACATGAATAAATATCATATGGCCCGGTGGGAAACTCACCGTGCTGCAATGCGGCCTAGCGGAGCGAACCATCCACTGCCTGCCCCTTCCAGTGCATCCGCGCGCTCGTCATCTTCTAGGACTGTGGGGACAGCTGTCACACCTGTTTTTCCACCCACAACTTCCACCACTGTAACCGCAACAGGCAGTTTGCTTGGTTGGTCGTCAGTTGGTTTGGAAGGGGAAACAAGTGAGTGTGTACAGCTCTCTCAGACATCGATAGCACCAACGTTGGATGAAGGCAACATCATGTCTCCGCCTGCACTTTCCTCACAAACCTGCATTTTTCCAGGGACACCCTACTCAACACCGTCTACACACAGCAGCCAGATCTCTGTCCCTCAGATGTGGTCAAATAAAAGGCCACTTCCTGCGACCCATGACAAAGCTAAGAAGTTGACTCTATCCCTCTGTAAGCTGTTGGCTACCGAAATGCTGCCTTTCCGCCTAGTGGACACACAGGATTTTAGAGACCTTATGTCTGTCGCTGTGCCCCAGTACCAGATGCCCAATCACCACTGCTTCTCCAAGAAAAGCATGCCCGCGCTACACCAGCATGTCGCACACAACATCACCACTTCCTTGAGAAACTCTGTGTGCGACAGGGTGCATTTCAACACAGATACTTGGACCAGTAAGCATAGACAGGGTCATTACATGTCACTGACTGGGCACTGGCAAACTATGGTGAGAGATGGAGAAGGGTCTGCTGTACAAGTCTTGCCGTCCCCACGAGTTGTTTCAATCCTTCTTCTGTATGTAGAAGTTAATACACTGCTTCTGCCTCTTCAACCTCGTGTGGGTCCTCCACCTTGGCGCAAACCCTGTGTGGTCAGGCCACCCTTCCTTGTAACTGCGCACAAGGACTACCACACACCTCCTTACTATGCTGGCAGCAGAGCTCAATGCCATCAGGCGGTCAAAGTTTTACTTTGAAATGTATGGGAAATGTGAGTCACACCGCTGAGAAGTTGTGGACGGTTAGCTCTGGATACCGAGTTTCATCAATGGTTGTCTCCACTCAACCAGCAGCCAGGGAAGGCCGGGTGCGACAATGATGCAAACATGGGTGCGGCCCTTCGCTGTGACAATGTGACACACATGCCTTGTGTGGTTCACGTGTTGAACCTGGTTGTCCAGCAATTTTTAAAGCACTATCCTGGCCCACATGGCCTTCTGCAGAGAGCACGGTGTAACGCCTTCCTTGATCCACACACTCAGATGGGCTGTTAATGATAGGCTAGAGGGAAGCCACTCACCAAGCAGGACCCCTAGAACCCTGAAACCCTTTAACCCCTATACAGGGATTAGGAATTGCACAGGGCCCAAGGTGATTAATACCTGTGGAAGGCTGCAGTTCCAGAGAATAGTAGTCAGGCAGGGTCAAAACATTAATTGAGGAACAGGAACAGAATGGGACGGCCAGGACTTAATCAGAAAACAAGCAGAGGTGAAATGCGGATCGGCCAACAAGGTACATAAACAGCAAGCAGGAAAAGTAGTCAGGTAACAAGCACACAAAATCATAAAACTGAACTGGGGGTAAAAGTAACCAGAGGTCATAGCTATGTCTGGCAGTGGTCTGCAGACAGGATGGGCATAAAAAAGGGTGTGGTGTCTTCCCATTGGTTGTAGCTGAATGATGGTATTTCATCTGTGAGATACCCACCAGCTACATTCAGCCAGAGATTCTGCATCTGTCAAGGTAATGCAGCCCAGTGGGTGAGCATAACCTGCGTCCACCTGCGCCGCTGGCATCGACTCCTCTCCCATCATCAGCACTATTCATGAAAGGAACACGTTGTCACCTGGCGACCGGAGTACAAATTGACGGAGTGGACTCCGTTGGTGACTTAACAGCCGTGTGCGGCAATGATGCAAACCTGGCTGCGGGCCATCGTCAGGGCAATGTGACACACGTGCCTTGTATGGCTCACGTGTTGAACCTAATTCTCCAGCAATTTTTAAAACATCATCACGGCCTACATGGCCTTGTGCAGCGTGCACGCTCGCTATGTGCTCACTTCCATCGTGCGCACACAGCAGCTCAACAACTTTCGTCGCTACAGAAGTCTTTAGGTCTGGTGGTTAAACGCCTGAAATGCGATGTGCCCACACGCAGGAATTTGAATCTGCACATGTTGCAGCGTTTGTGACAGCACCGCCGAACCCTGCTGCAATACGTTATGACATATAGCCTGGGATAACTTGATCCAGAGGTGGTGCAGATCACGCTGCTGGAGTGGTGTCAGATCAAGGACCTATGCACCCTGCTACACAGTTTACAAATGTCGACGAAGATGTTTAGCACTGGCAATGTCATTCTCAGCGTGACAATTCTGGTCATCTACATGATGGAGCACACTGTAATTATTATTCGGAGTCAGGTGTTGGGACAAGAGGAAGGGGAGGAAGTACAGGAGGAGTCATATGCGGAAGGGATAACAAGATCTACGAGGTCCAGATGGTCAGCGGCACCTATGCGGCAGTCATGGTGAGGGAGAGGGATTAACAAGGGCGCATAGTATCAGCAAAAAGTGTTGAGGAAGGTGCAGGAGCCCATGAAGAAATGGAGGACGAACTGGCGATGGGCATGGAAGACTCAGCAGATGAGTGAGAGCTTGCTCACATTTCGGTTGTGCGAGGTTGTGGGGAGAGGGCAGAGGAAGGAGGCACGATTCTCACCTCTCTGCCACCAACACACCAAGGACTTGGTCCTCCTGGATGCACAAGACACATGAGCGGCTTCTTGCTGCACTACCTACAACATGACCCTCGGATTGTACGAATTCAAAGTAATCCAGAATACTGGGTTGCCACACTGTTACATCCCCGGTACAAGACAAAATTTGGCAAAATAATTCCTGCCATAGAAATGGACGCACGTATACAGGAGTATCTGCAGAATGTGGTACGCAATCTTAGATCTACTTTTCCACTAAACACCAGTGCTGCACAGAGTGAATCTCAACGCTTTGTCATGGATAGGAGGAAATGGTCTTTTACTTGTCCACATCTGAGGGACCGAGGGCTGGCTGCTGTGCTGAGATGGCGTTGAGTACGGTGTCCCTGCAGAGTTGCACTTTTGGTCATATACCAAAATGAGTTGAAAAAGGACAGATGCTGGTGGAAAGGGGAACAGGTGTGTTGGAAAGGGGAAAAAAGTTTTGGTCCGTGGATTTGGTGGTTAAGCAACAGTAACATTTGCTGAAGAAACACCATCTGTTACAGTGGGACTGGCAGATTTGGATAAAGGGGTATATACTATGTTACCGCTATATAACGAAAATTAATAAGAAAAGAAAGAGAAAGGTATATATCCCCATCAGCAGTCAGTGTCCACCGTGCTCCCAGTTGGAAAAGGAGAGGTTGGCAACTGGAAGGTTTGGTGGAGGATACAGAGCTGTGTGGCTATGAAACTAATAGTAGCCTGAACCGAGTTAGACGCCATTCGGATCTGGAGACTGTGAGCCCTGTTAGCGTCACAGGGTCCACATGCCCACCCAGCCCAGGAACTCCCTGTTAACAACACAGGGGCCATTGAGTACACTGACCGTGTGCGTAGGGGCACACCTGTGGACAGCAGGCGCATCAGCAGCAGCAGGCCTGTTAATGCCACTGGGCTGCACAAGCAGGACTGGTAGGACAGGAGCTGGTCTTAACCGTTCTGCGTTACCAACTGTGGTGGTGGCCTGCATCGACACCCTATCCTTGCCTACCTCTGGCCTAAAGCCGCAATGGGTTCAACACATGGAGGTGTGCTCTTTCGGAGCATAATAGAAGACTGCGCACCTCCTTGTTGGCTCCAGCCCCTTTTATAACCTGGGTTCGCCCCAAACCAGGGTGAACCACAATGCACCTCCTGGAGACAAAAGTAGAGTGACACGTCATGAGTGGCATAACTAGCGTCCTATTTGGAACCGCAACTTCAATGATGACCTCATGGCTGCCATGACCCAAACACCTCACCAGTCATCGTCTGACCATCAATAATGCGGTGACAAGTCATAGGGGTGGGCCTCTGCAAGCCATTTGGGAGGACACCTGATGCCCTGTGGTCTATATGTGCCCCCCCACATCAGGGGCAGGGCCAAAGAGTTCATTACCGGACCTAGTCTCTAATGCAGTAAGTGCCTGAGCATGCTCAGTAGCATGAAATACAGTCTCTGAAAAAAGACTATCAGCTTTAGCATGGTGTCTAGGCACAAAACAGGACTTAGACCCGGCACGGAATGGAAGCACCTGTGCAAAGAGGCTTTTCACACTTAGTGTGGGAGCATGCGCTGTATCCCGAAATGAAGACTTAGCGTCATGAATAGCACAGTCAGGCTGAGCATACTCACTAGGCGAAACACTGTAATTAGGCTGCAGCTGGGGTAAATCGGCACACGCATGCGCACTAGCTGCCTCTCCACACTTAGACGTGGAGGGGAAATTGCTCTTGGAGATGCTGTCTATGAACAGAAGGAAAAGCTAAAGGAAGCCTGACTTTCTATCCCTCCGAATTATCAAATGCAGCAATGAATTCCATGAGTTTGCTATAACATTAGCGTAGCAAAATGTGCATGAGGGTGTCATGCAGAGGTGCTAGAAATAGCTTGGCACCAGTGGGGCACTAATGGAATACAACAGCCAGTTCTATGATGCCACTAAATGGCAGTATTTTTTGCTATCATTATAGCTTATTAAAAACAGAGCAGGAGGGTGTCATGCAGAGGTGCTGCACATAGATTTGCACTAGTGTGACTAGACAAAAGTCCAATAGCCACGTTTAGGATGCAACTAGGTACACTGACTGTTTGCTAGTATAATGGCTTAGTTAAAAAGAGTTGGAGTGTGCAATGCAGGCAGACGTGCTGCAAATATCTTTAAAATAGTGTGAATAGACAAAAGTACAATAGCCACGTTTAGGATGCCACTAGGTACACTGACTGTTTGCTAGTATAATGGCTTAGTTAAAAAGAGTTTGAGTGTGCAATGCAGGCAGACGTGCTGCAAATATCTTTACAAAAGTGTGAATAGACAAAAGTACAATAGCCACGTTTAGGATGCCACTAGGTACACTGACTGTTTGCTAGTATAATGGCTTAGTTAAAAAGAGTTGGAGTGTGCAATGCAGGCAGACATGCTGCACATATCTTTACAATAGTGTGAATAGACAAAAGTACAATAGCCACGTTTAGGATGCCACTAGGTACACTGACTGTTTGCTAGTATAATGGCTTAGTTAAAAAGAGTTTAAGTGTGCAATGCAGGCAGACGTGCTGCAAATATCTTTACAATAGTGTGAATAGACAAAAGTCCAATAGCCACGTTTAGGATGCCACTAGGTACACTGACTGTTTGCTAGTATAATGGCTTAGTTAAAAAGAGTTTGAGTGTGCAATGCAGGCAGACGTGCTGCAAATATCTTTACAATAGTGTGAATAGACAAAAGTACAATAGCCACGTTTAGGATGCCACTAGGTACACTGACTGTTTGCTAGTATAATGGCTTAGTTAAAAAGAGTTGGAGTGTGCAATGCAGGCAGACGTGCTGCAAATATCTTTACAAAAGTGTGAATAGACAAAAGTACAATAGCCACGTTTAGGATGCCACTAGGTACACTGACTGTTTGCTAGTATAATGGCTTAGTTAAAAAGAGTTGGAGTGTGCAATGCAGGCAGACGTGCTGCAAATATCTTTACAATAGTGTGAATAGACAAAAGTACAATAGCCACGTTTAGGATGCCACTAGGTACACTGACTGTTTGCTAGTATAATGGCTTAGTTAAAAAGAGTTGGAGTGTGCAATGCAGGCAGACGTGCTGCAAATATTTTTACAATAGTGTGAATAGACAAAAGTACAATAGCCACGTTTAGGATGCCACTAGGTACACTGACTGTTTGCTAGTATAATGGCTTAGTTAAAAAGAGTTTGAGTGTGCAATGCAGGCAGACGTGCTGCAAATATCTTTACAATAGTGTGAATAGACAAAAGTACAATAGCCACGTTTAGGATGCCACTAGGTACACTGACTGTTTGCTAGTATAATGGCTTAGTTAAAAAGAGTTGGAGTGTGCAATGCAGGCAGACGTGCTGCAAATATCTTTACAATAGTGTGAATAGACAAAAGTACAATAGCCACGTTTAGGATGCCACTAGGTACACTGACTGTTTGCTAGTATAATGGCTTAGTTAAAAAGAGTTTGAGTGTGCAATGCAGGCAGACGTGCTGCAAATATCTTTACAATAGTGTGAATAGACAAAAGTACAATAGCCACGTTTAGGATGCCACTAGGTACACTGACTGTTTGCTAGTATAATGGCTTAGTTAAAAAGAGTTGGAGTGTGCAATGCAGGCAGACGTGCTGCAAATATCTTTACAATAGTGTGAATAGACAAAAGTACAATAGCCACGTTTAGGATGCCACTAGGTACACTGACTGTTTGCTAGTATAATGGCTTAGTTAAAAAGAGTTTGAGTGTGCAATGCAGGCAGACGTGCTGCAAATATCTTTACAAAAGTGTGAATAGACAAAAGTACAATAGCCACGTTTAGGATGCCACTAGGTACACTGACTGTTTGCTAGTATAATGGCTTAGTTAAAAAGAGTTTGAGTGTGCAATGAAGGCAGACGTGCTGCAAATATCTTTACAAAAGTGTGAATAGACAAAAGTACAATAGCCACGTTTAGGATGCCACTAGGTACACTGACTGTTTGCTAGTATAATGGCTTAGTTAAAAAGAGTTTGAGTGTGCAATGCAGGCAGACGTGCTGCAAATATCTTTACAATAGTGTGAATAGACAAAAGTACAATAGCCACGTTTAGGATGCCACTAGGTACACTGACTGTTTGCTATTATAATGGCTTAGTTAAAAAGAATTTGAGTGTGCAATGCAGGCAGACGTCCTGCAAATATCTTTACAATAGTGTGAATAGACAAAAGTACAATAGCCACGTTTAGGATGCCACTAGGTACACTGACTGTTTGCTAGTATAATGGCTTAGTTAAAAAGAGTTTGAGTGTGCAATGCAGGCAGACGTGCTGCAAATATCTTTACAATAGTGTGAATAGACAAAAGTACAATAGCCACGTTTAGGATGCCACTAGGTACACTGACTGTTTGCTAGTATAATGGCTTAGTTAAAAAGAGTTGGAGTGTGCAATGCAGGCAGACGTGCTGCAAATATCTTTACAATAGTTTGAATAGACAAAAGTACAATAACCACGTTTAGGATGCCACTAGGTACACTGACTGTTTGCTAGTATAATGGCTTAGTTAAAAAGAGTTGGAGTGTGCAATGCAGGCAGACGTGCTGCAAATATCTTTACAATAGTGTGAATAGACAAAAGTACCATAGCCACGTTTAGGATGCCACTAGGTACACTGACTGTTTGCTAGTATAATGGCTTAGTTAAAAAGAGTTGGAGTGTGCAATGCAGGCAGACGTGCTGCAAATATCTTTACAATAGTGTGAATAGACAAAAGTACAATAGCCACGTTTAGGATGCCACTAGGTACACTGACTGTTTGCTAGTATAATGGCTTAGTTAAAAAGAGTTTGAGTGTGCAATGCAGGCAGACGTGCTGCAAATATCTTTACAAAAGTGTGAATAGACAAAAGTACAATAGCCACGTTTAGGATGCCACTAGGTACACTGACTGTTTGCTAGTATAATGGCTTAGTTAAAAAGAGTTGGAGTGTGCAATGCAGGCAGACGTGCTGCAAATATCTTTACAATAGTGTGAATAGACAAAAGTACAATAGCCACGTTTAGGATGCCACTAGGTACACTGACTGTTTGCTAGTATAATGGCTTAGTTAAAAAGAGTTTGAGTGTGCAATGCAGGCAGACGTGCTGCAAATATCTTTACAAAAGTGTGAATAGACAAAAGTACCATAGCCACGTTTAGGATGCCACTAGGTACACTGACTGTTTGCTAGTATAATGGCTTAGTTAAAAAGAGTTGAAGTGTGCAATGCAGGCAGACGTGCTGCAAATATCTTTGCACTACTGTGACTACACAAAAGTCCAATAGCCACGTTTAGGATGCCACTAGGTACACTGACTGTTTGCTAGCATAATGGCTTAGTTAAAAAGAGTTGGAGTGTGCAATGCAGGCAGACGTGATGCAAATATCTTTGCAATAGTGTGACTAGACAAAAGTACAATAGCCACGTTTAGGATGCCACTAGGTAAACTGACTGTTTGCTAGCATAATGGCTTAGTTAAAAAGAGTTGGAGTGTGCAGAGGACAGGAGGGTACAGTGCCAGGATTGTGGGGCTCTGGGTAGAGGAATGGAAGCCTGCCTTTCTATTCCCTCCTAATGGTGAAATGCAGCGATGAAATCCCTGACCTTGGCTACACAGACGCTGTCTCTGTTTTCAGGACCTGTCACCTATGGCTCTGACCCTACCGGTTTGAGCCCTTAAAAGGACTGATAGAAAGTGCTATCCGTATGCTGTCTAACGCTGTGTATGGAGCGCATACAGCTGTATCGGCGATAGGACTGAGGAGGACGGAGCTGCGACAGTGATGTCTGACACCAAAGACGCAGAAGAGATAATGGCATCCTGGAGGAAAATGTCCGGTTTTATAATGCAGGGACATGTGACATGGACATCCTATCACACATGCCGTTGCTTCTCTGGCTAAAAGTCCACTTAGCTGTGTGTGTGTCTGGGATTGGCTGACATGCTGGCCCGCCCCACTACACGCGCGCGCTTAGGGAAGGAAGACAAGGGAAAAAAAAAAAAATGGCGATCGCCATTATAGAAACAGCAGTGATCTGAAGGCGCTGTTCACTCACACTATACACTGAAATGTGATAATAGTTTGATTCACAGAGTGACTTACACTATTACAGCGGAAACCAAGCTAGGAATTAGCTGTTTTTTTTATGCTAGAACCGTTCTCGAACGTTTCTAGAACTATCGAGCTTTTGCAAAAAGCTCGAGTTCTAGTTCGATCTAGAACAGGCCCCAAAATCACTCGAGCCTAGAACTGGAGAACCTCGAACCACGAACCGCGCTCAACTCAAGTACCAATACATAATAAACTGAATTACAAATGTGCCGCTGTATACAGGATTCATAATATATTTCTTCTCCGTACATTGTAATCTTTCATTTTCTATTCAATGTTTATCCTTTCTTTATTTTTCGTTTGAATCTCAATATTAGTGCACATTATTATTGCCTGTGAATAGGAAAACAAATAAATAAATGCAGTGTCATTAGGGGACCAAGATAGACATATAAAATGGTTACAAATAAACGGACACAGATGAGAGGGAGAGACCAGCACCACAAATTCAGACAGAGACCAATCAATCAAAATATTCTTAAAATTTGCATATATGTGTGGATACCCACACATATGCATATGAGCTCACAAAAATGGGGAATAGCTTACGGACTCACTGAGTCACCTGGGGACCAAAGTATCCAGAGTCAAAATCCATTTCTCACTTTCAGCAGTGAGCAGACATAAAAGACAACAAGACAATTCTTGATATTCTTTACATCTGACAATACTAGTGGTTTCAGCTTCATGTTTACACATGGCGGCACATGGTTCGTTCAGCTTAATTTCACAATGATGCAGATCCGACACCTGCATGTCACTCCTTGACATTCCTAGCAATCCAGCTAGAGCAACTACTGTCTCTCTCACTTACTTCAATGAGTCAAGATTTGGACTGTTATCTCTAAGCACCCTCACCATGTCAGCACCAATAGGTGCCATTCCATGTTAACGGGAACTTGTCACATATAAAAATGCAGTTAACCTGCAAATATGGGGTTAATCTGAAAGTTAATAGCGTTCGAAACCTGCCTGGTGCCTGCACATTGAACTCTGCCGTTGGGAGGAAATTAATCTTTTTCCTCCCGGTAGTGTTCATGTTTCAGTCACTGCGGAGCCGCTGCGTACGGAGTGTAACCACGCCCTCATACACACTGATTGACAGTGACAATGACCACTGACAGACATAAAAAAGTGCACACAAATCAAGGAAATCCTACTCGTCATTAAAAACTAGACAAACTAAGAAACGTACACATAATTAGTATTGATGTGTCAATGTATAAAAATGTCATGCTATTTATTCCGTATGACGAATACCGTAAAAATATTAAAATTAAAAAATGCCAAAAGTTCCATTTTTTTCATCATACTGACACATAAAAAAGTGAATAAAAAGCAATTGAAAAGTTATATGTAAAAAAAAAAAAAAAAAAGAGTAGAAATGAAAACATCTAACCATTCTGTAAAAAAACAAGCCCTAATATGGCTCATTTGGGAACAAATTAAAAATGTTACAGTTCTCAGAGTATGTTGGTCCTAAAACAAATCAATGTTATAAATTCAGGAGAACAGGAGAGGCATCTGTAGGTTCAAAATACTCACTACACTCCTAGATGAATTCCTTACACAGTGATGTTTGCACTATGGAGTCAATTGTGGGTTTCTGCTGAACTGACATCTCAGGGGCTCGGATTATGGAGGCCACAATCTATTCAAACAGAATCTGCATTCTAAATATCAAGGTCTTTGCCATCTGATTCCCTCTGTCTACTCAAATAGTAATGTACATCCACATGTGTGGTACTGCCACGTTCGGTAAATATCGCCGAACAAATGGTCTTGTCTATTTTTTTCTCTTACCCTCTGTGTGAATGAAAATTTTGATGCTGAAGTAAAGGTTTTGCGAAAAAACCCTATGCTTTCCATTTTCACTGCCCAATCCAATAAAATTCTGAGTAATTTGTAGGTTAAAAATACACCCCACACCAACAGATGAATTCATTATAACATGTGGCTCAGGGGATTTATCAATGCAACACATTGTCACAATTTTGTGTTACAAAAATCAAATAGTGCTGTTTGCTTTCCAAGGCATGCCATAATTTTTGCCTATGCATGGGTTATCGTGTTTGGGAGAAACTTTGTATAAAATTATGGAACTGTTTTCTCCTATTATCCATTGTCAAAATTACAAATTTGGACTGAAATAACATTTTAGCTGAAAAAAAAAATAACTATCATTTCCATATCCACATTTTAAAAAGTTCTGTGAAACATCTATGGTTTCAAAATTCTAAGCACACCTCTAAATAACTTCATTTATGGGTCTACTTTCCAATATGGGGGTCAATTGTGGGGTTTCTGCTGTTTAGGTGCCTCAGGGGTCCTGCAAATGCAACATGGTGCTTGCAATATATTTCAGCCAAATTTGCTTTCCAAAACTCAAATATTGTTTATTCCGTTCCAAGCCCTACTGTTTGTTCAAATAGAACCTTTTTACTACATGTGAGGTATCCCCACGCTCGTATTAAAGTGGGTAACAAACGTGGTAAAACCTCTAGTAAAAGTGAGAAATGGGGTGCTAGAGCAACATTTTTTGTGAATAAAATTTTTTTTTCAATATGACATCCTAAATCCTAATGTTATCACATTTTCTGAAATACCTGTGGGTTCAAAATGCTCCTTATACCCCTGGATAAAATCCGTGAGGGGGTCTAGTTTCCAAAATTGATTTAATTGTGGGGGATTTCTGGAGTATAACCCCTTAGTAACGGAGCTAATTTTCACCTTGATGACCAGACCAAATTTTGCAATTCTGACCAGTGTCACTTTATCAGGTTATAGCTCTGGAACGCTTCAACGGATCCCAGTGATTTTGAGATTGTTTTTTCGTGACATAATGGACTTCATTTTAGTACCAAATTTTGGACACCATTTTTTGCGTTTATTTGTGAAAAAAAATGAATTTTGGCAAAATTTTTGAAAATTTGAAATTTTCAACTTTTGAATTTTTTTACCGTTAAACCAGAGAGTTCTGTGACACAAAATAGTTAATAAATAACATTTCCCACTTGTCTACTTTACATCAGCACAATTTTGGAAAAAAAAATATTTTTTGTTAGGAAGTTAGAAGGGTTCAAAGTTCATCAGCAATTTCTCATTTTTACATCAAAATTTACAAAACCATTTTTTTAGGGACCACATCATATTTGAAGTGATTTTGAGAGGGGTCTAGTTTCAAGAATGGCATCACTTGTGAGGGGTTTCTGCTGTTTAGGTACCTTAGCGGACATGTAAATGCAACATGGTGCCCGCAATCTATTTCAGCCAAATTTTCTTTCCAAACTTCAAATATTGCTCCTTGTGTTCCCAGCCCTCCCATTTGTCCAAATAGAGGTTTCTGACCACATGTGGGGTATCAGCGCGCTCATAAGAAAGTGGGTAACAAATGTTGGGGTCCAATTTTTGGAATTACCTCTTGAAAAAGTAAGAAAATGAATGCTAAAGCAACAATTTTGAGAAAAAAATGAAAATTTTCAATATGACAACGTAACGTTATCAAAATCTGTGAAGTACCTGTGGGTCCAAAATGCTCACTATACCCCTAGATAGAAGCCTTGAGGGGTCTTGTTTACACATATGGGGTATCATGAGAAAGTGGGTAACAAGTTTTGGGGTCCATTTTGTTTTGTTATTTCTTCTAAAATTGATTACATTTGGGGTAAAGCAACATTTTTAGGTAAAATTTTATTTTTTGCTTTTTTCATTCCACATTGCTTTAGTTCCTGTGAAGCACCTAAAGGGTTAATAAACTTCTTGAATGTAGTTTTGAGTACTTTGAGCGGTGCAGTTTTTAGAATGGTGTAACTTTTGGGTATTTTCTGTCATCTAGGCCTCAAGGCTTCTATCTACAGTCAAAAGTTTTGAGAATGCTACAAATAATGATTTTTACAAAGTCTGCTGCTTAAGTTTTTCTAATGTCAATTTGCATATACTCCAGAATGTCATAAAGAGTGATCAGCTTAACAGCAATTACTTGCAAAGTCAATATTGGCTAAGAAAATGAACTTCAACCCCCAAAACACATTTCAACATCATTGCATTCCTGCCTTAAAAGGAGCAGCTAACATTGTTTTAGTGATTGTTCCATTAACACAGGTGTTGGTGTTGATGAGGACAGGGCTGGCGATCAATCAGTCATGATTAAGTAAGAATGACACCACTGGACTCTTTAAAACGAGGCTAGTGCTTGGTATCATTGTTTCTCTTCAGTTAACCATGGTTATCTCTAAAGAAACACGTGCAGCCATCATTGCTCTGCACAAAAATGGCCTAACAGGGAAGAGTATCGCAGCTACAAAGATTGCACCTCAGTCAATAATCTATCGCATCATCAAGAACTTCAAGGATAGAGCTTCCATTGTTGCCAAAAAGGCTCCAGGGCGCCCAAGAAGGACCAGCAAACGCCAGGACCGTATCTTAAAACTGTTTCAGCTGCGGGATCGGACTACCAACAGTGCCGAGCTAGCTCAGCAATGGCAGCAGGCTGCATAACACTTCGGTATGTGAGTGATCAAGTCCTGGAATTATTTGTGAAATGGGGTAAAATGTGTTTTACTGATAAAAATAGTAAATTTTATTTGACAAGTAACACAGGGGCTCACTACATAGAAAATATAAATGTGAAAGAAAAACCCTACCACACAATTTGGGAATAGTGTATGATGTCTAATAATTGTGAGATTTGTGGTAGATTTCGAAGCAAGGGGTAACACAAAGTCCTGGCTGGGAAGGGCACATGGGACAGTAATATCTAGATTCGCTCCTACTGCCCCGTTTGCTGCAGACCCGGCACCTTTTTTTAGGACGGTTTTGGGTGGGAGTAGGAGGCATGAGACGCATGCCGTTCTGTTAGTCTCCGGGCATTTTCTGACTCAAAGGCTGCCTCTGGTGCCGCTGAATCAAACATGAGGGACTCAATAATTTTTTCCTGGTATTGCAGAATTGTGAGGGCCCCTTGTGATTTTTTATACAGTACAAAACTGTTGTAGGTAGATTGCTACCTTTTTGTACCAGGTCCTCATTTTCCGCTTTACCAGGTATGGTTGGAGCACCTGGTCAGACAGGACCACGCCACCCATAAACCTGTTGTATTGTGTCACACAGAAGGGTTTTTGTTTGTCCCTGGTGGCTCCCCTCTCTCTGACCGACACAGTGGTGTCCTCATGCAGGGTGGTGAGCATGTAGACGTCCTTGCGGTCATTCCACTTTACAGCAAGCAGTTTGTCACTTGCCAGTGCGCATGACGCCCCCTTCTCTAGACGTCTGGACACTAACTGTGCCGGCAAACCAACACGGTTTTTCCTTATTGTTCCACAGGCCCCTGTATTTGCAGCATGGAGGGATTTGTATAGGGGGATACTGGTGTAGTAGCTGTCGGTGTACACGTGGTAACCTTTACCAAGAAATGGCGTCATTAGCTCCCAGACAATTTTTCCTGGGATGCTAATTGTCTGGGGACAGTTGGGTGGGCTTATTTGGCGGTCCCTACCCTCATAAATGATAAAGTTACACGTGTACCCGCTGGTGCTTTCGCACACTTTATATAATTTTTTGCCATACTTGGCTCTTTTGGAGGGAATAAACTGACGGAATGAGAGACGGCCCTTGTAACTCATTAGGGACTCGTCAACCGAAACATTCTCCTCTGGGCTGTAGGAAGTTAGGAAGGACTCTTTCAGGAGGGATATTAGGGGTTTCAATTTATTAAGGTGGTCATAATTGGGGTCAGTTCTTGGGGGGACTTGAGAATTATCACTAAAATGGAGGAATCTCAATAGGGTCTCATATCGGGTTCTGGGCATTACGGCTGCAAATACAGGGGTGGCGTGGACAGATTTAGTTGCCCAATAGGAGCGTAAACTGGGTTTTTCCCTATTCCCATGTTGAGGGTAATGCCTAAAAATTTTTTGATTTCCGAGATGCTTGTGCTGATCCAGGACCGGGAATGGACAGATGTCGGCTTTTGGGCAATATATTGACGGGCGTACAAGTTGGTGGGGTGGGTGATGAGCTCAAGCACATGCTGGGTAACAAAAATTTGGAAAAAATCCAGTGGGGCAAAATTGGTGACATTTATTTTGATGCCAGGGTCTCCTATGAAAGGGGGAATTTGTGGGGTAAAGGACGGGTTGGGATACCAGGGAGGATGGGGGACTGCAGAACTAGGTCCTGCTCCTGACGCTTCAGCAGCGGCAACTAGCGGGGTGTGGCACCCCATGGAGGAAGCCGAATCGTCACCGCTATCCGAAAACACCTCTCTTTCTGAGGCTGATAGGCTGATTCGGTCTCCGACCCAGAACTGCCAGAGGCAAGCAGTGAGTACGCTTGCTCTGCCGTAAACATCCTGCGGGCCATGTTTTTTTGGGGTTTTTTTTTTTATGTATCCCTGCCTAACAAAAAATAAACCTGAACCTAATCTAACACTAGTATTTTATTTTTTTTTATTCTTTTTTTATAACCCTAACCCTAAAAAAGATTTATAATGATTATAAAAAAAAAATATTGATTAGGGGAACGGAAGGGATGACGGAATGACGGAGGGGGGGATGATCACGGGGAGGTGATCAGAAAATTGGGAATTGATTATCAGAAATGTTGTAGATTTATAACTTTTTCTCTCTATATGGCAGCACGTAGTCTCTCTCTCTTCTCTCCCAGATCAACTACAAGGGAGAGAGGAGAAAGGCAGACCTAAATGCTGCCATATTTATCAAATATTGGGAATTTGACTACTGTGATAGGATCTATCACAGTATTCAAATCACAACAGCCAATCAGATTTTTTTTTTTTTGTTGCCGGGTGCAGGAGGCAGATTATGCCAAGCACACTGCGCATGCGCCCGCCATTTTCCCGGAGAAGGGAGGAAGGGGGGCCACGGGGGACCGGGGGGTTCAACGACTCTTTATTGAGGTACTGTGCAGGGGCGGTGGGGGAACGGGGGATCCCAGATCGGGTGGGAGATACCGGGAATAGCGGATAGGACCCTGGTGGACCGCAGGGAGGGCTCTGGAGAACCGGAGGGGGCTCCGGGGGACCAGACAGCTCCGGTGTACCGGTGGAGGGATCAGGGGTAGGACATTTCCCTCCGATCTGAAATGTTTCATCATTTCAGATCAGAGGGAAATGAATGCACCGGCGACGGCAGCAGCAGTTTTCAGCGCGCGTCGGCACTATCTTGCATGCTCCGGAGGGGGGCTCTGGAGAACCGGAGGGTGCTCCGGGGGACCAGACAGCTCCGGTGTACCGGTGGAGGGATCAGGGGGAGGACATTTCCCTCCGATCTGAAATGTTTGATCACTTCAGATCGGAGGGAAATGAATGCAAAGCCGGCGGCGGCGGCAGTTTTCGGCGCGCGTCGGCGCCATTTTGGATGTCCGGTGGGGGTGGGGGTGGTAAGGGTTGATTTCTCTGGTACCGGGGGCTTTGGGGGCACTAGGGGCTTATATTTCTTTCTCATCTGACATGTTTGATCATGTCAGATGAGAAAGAAATCAGTATTATTTGTCATTTTTTTTTTTTTTATGTGTACGTCGGTATACGGTGTATACCGGCGATCACATTATCGGGGTCCAAAAAAAACACCCCGATTCATAATCTTGGGGGAGATTTTCGGCACTGGGGGGCGCTACAAGCTTTTTCCGGCCTGACGTCTCAAGACGTCGGAACAGAATAAGTACCCTGTTTTTCCGACGTCTTGAGACGTTAGGCTGTCGCTATGGGGTTAAGTACCTTACAGACCCTGCAAATGCGACATGCTGCCTGCATTTAAATTTGTGTTTTGAAATTCAAATGGTGCTCTTTTCCTTGGGAAACAAACATTTCTGACAACATGTGGGGTATCAGCACACTCATAAGAAACTGGGTATCAAATTTTAGGGTCCATTTTGTTTTGCTATTTCTTGTAAAAGTGAATAAATTGGGGCTTAAGGAACATTTTTTATGTAAAATGTATTTTTTTTTCATTTCACTTTGCATTCATTCTTGCAAAGCACCTGAAGGGTAAAGGGTAAATGAACTTCTTGTGTGTGATTTTGAGTTCTTTGAGGACTGTAGTTTTTAGAATGGTGTCACTTTTGGGTATTTTCTGTCACCTAGGTCTCTCAAAGTCACTTCAAATGTGATACAAGTAAAATATATCTTTCTACCGTGTTAGCCAGTAGAGATAAAAAAATTAATGTGATGTGATACCTAAAAAAATTAGCTTTGTAAATTTTGCAGGAAAAATGAGAAATTGCTGCTAAAGTTTTAATCCTTTTAACTTCCTACCAAAAAAAATGATGTTTAAAAAAATTGCACTGATGTAAAGTAGACATGTGGGAATGTTATTTATGAACTATTTTGTGTGATATAACTGTCTGAATTAAGGGCCTAACAATTCAAGATTTGAAAATTGTTAAATTTTCAAAATTTTTACCAAATGTCAAATTTTTTCACAAACACAAAAAATATTGCCCTACATTTACCACTAACATAAAGTACAATTTGTCACGAAATCACTGGGATCTGTTTAAACATTCCAGAGTTGTAACCTCATAAAGTGACAGTGGTCAGAATTGTAAAATTGGGCCTGTTCATGAAGGTCTTAATTGGCTCCATCGTTAAGGAGTTAAAGTTAATTTCCTCCCGGAAGTGGGGTTTAATGTTATGGCACGGGGCAAGTTTCAAACGCTATTAACTTGCAGAATAACTCTATATATGCAGGTTAATAGCATTTTTTTCACTTGACACGTTCCTTTTAAAAGGTATTACACTCAAATCCACTGCAGTCTCTGAATTCCTTTCTTGCAGTTCTGCTCCATTGATGCTTCTCTTGGGGCCTTTCCTTAAGTACCAGCTCTACACTTTAGCTGTGCTCATTTCAATCTTCATGTGCCTCTCACTAAGGCCTCTTTCACACGTCCGTGAAAATCACGCACGTTTTTCACGGACGTGTCAAAGATGCGTATTGCCTTCCATGAGCCTTGTTTATGGCACACGTGTGTTCTCCGTGTGTTATCCGTGATAACACATGAAGAACGGGAACTTTCTGCTCATCTGTTCCTGGCGTTGCTGTCCGTGGTGCCGATCTTCGGTCTCTGGTCCTGCCGACTCCCCGCTGCTGCTGCTTCCAGCTGCAGTGAAGTGAATGTGCAATCAGCATAATGAGCGGCAGTCGGAAGCAAGTGACAGCAATGGCAGAGACAGCAGGGCTAGAGAAGGTGAGTAAAGTTTTTTTATTTTTTTCTCAGACACGTGTGTTTTCTCCGGTGCGTGTCACATGGAACACATCCGTGTGGTCCGTTTGTGTTCCATGTGACACCCGTGATGCCGGAGAAAAACAGACATGTCTACGTGTGGAGCACACGGGCACACGTATGCTCCACACGGACACACGGTCCATGGCAAAACACGCATTTGAGTGCAGACCCATTGATTTTAATGGGTCTACCTGTGCACGTGTCTCCGGTACGTGAGGACATGGACCAAACACGTACCGGAGACACGGACGTGTGAAGGAGGCCTAAAAGGGCATTTACTCTGTAAGATAATTATGTACGAGCGTTGTTAACAAGGCTCGTTTCACAATTATCTTCTTGTGAAAACAGGCTGTCGATCACCTGATGAACGAGCAAAACACATTCAATGGAATATTTTTTTTTTGCAGCATAAAATATCATTGTTCTCAGCTGTGCGTCGTCCTGTGTAAACAGAACTATGGCAGCCTATCTGCACTGAGTTATCAAGCATAGACCACTCAGTGTGCATCTTTTACATTGGTCTCCCTGTCAGGCATTCAAATAACTGCTGATTGTTAATGTTTACTGATGTGCTGTCAGATTGTGCCGCTGGTCAGTCTGTGTAAACAGACTTAATCTTACGTCACTGAATTTCTCCATTTTCCAGAAGACTTGCTGTCACTCACACTGCTCTTTACTTTAAGCCCTTCCCACTGCAGACAATTTTAGTTTTTTTTTATCCTGCCTTCCAAAAGCCATATCATTGGTAAACTCCTCAATAGTGAAATTACAAATCAAAGAAAGAAAAGTCTTGGAATTATGGAAATCACAGGATCAATAGACAAGTTAATTACATGTTAATACTGAAAAAAAAATTAAACATTTTTTCTAAACATCTCGATTTATTCAGTATCAAGTATAAGCTGCATGGAGCTGCCTTTGCAATTGCCTACCAATCACATTGCAGATGTGCTTGATGGGAGACAAGTCTGGAGATATTGCAGACCATAGTAGCATATTTAAACCATGTAGGTTGCTCACAGTAGCATGAGAAAAAAAAATGTCTCTTGGAACACTTTCTTATTCCATCATTAAGGGCTCATACAGACGACCGTTCAGTTTGTCCTGGTCAGTTCCTTTTATTTTGTGGACCTACTGACAGGAACATCTATTCATTGTCTCTTGTATAGGATCGGATGGCACACGAAAGCACTTCCGTGTGCATCTGATTCTACAAAAGAACACATCAGATGCCGTATGTACGTTCCGTTATTATGGAACATGTCCTATTAGGTTCTGTAATACCGGACCGTGACTCAATACAAGTCAATGGGTTCGCAAAATCCCCGAAAGCCACACAGAAGCACTTCTGTGGGACTTTCATCAGGTGCCCCTGCAGTCTGTGTCCCGCTCCCGCATTAGCCCCATGGCTGATCGCACTGCAGTGTGTCAGCATCTGCCTGCACTGCAGTGTCAGTAGCTACCCGCACTGACGATGGGGATGATGAGCATTGCCGTCAGGAAGTTAGTAAAGTTCATTACCTGCGATGATGAAGTCCTGCACTCCTGACGTCAGCGCTTGTAACTGACTTCTATGCCTGCCGCATTATTAGATCACCTCTCACGGGAGGCCTGAGACTGTGACTAGTGGTGACGTCACAGGCCACTCGCGATACTTCTCTTGTGAAAGCGGCAGTCATTAAACTCAGTGACGAGCACTGATGTCAGGAGTGCAGCAGACTTCATCACCCAGGTAATGTACCTAGCTAACCTCCTGAAGTCAGCGCTGGTCATGCCCTGCAGTGACCTTGGTCTGACCTCATGATGTTAGCTTAGGTCAAAGCACTTCTTTCCCAACGATTGTGGAACGTGTTCTTCATTGACTGGGACAGTGAGTATGGATCGTCGTGGGACCCGGATTTGTTTTTTCTTTCCAATAAATTGGTGAAAGAGGGAATGTGTTGGAGAGTGTTTTTTAAAAAAAATACGTTTGACACCTATTTTTTTTATTACTGACTGGTTATGATGTCAGGTATCTGATAGATGCCGTGATACCATTAACCTCTAGGCTTGATGTCAGGTGACATTACATATCTGGTATCAACCACATATATTACCCCATTTGCCACCGCACCAGGGCAACAGGATGAGTCGGGTAAAGTCCTGGGACTGTCACATCTAATGGATACAGCAATTCCGGCCAGCTGCGGGGGGCTCCCAATGACGTGGGTCTCCCCAGACTGAGAATACCAGCCAGCAGCTGTGAGGCTTTATCTTGGCTGGTATCAAAATTGGGGGGACAGCATGCTGGTTTTTTTTCAAATTTATTTATTGTACTATATGATATAAAAAAGCAACAAAAAGAGGGATAAAAGCTGCTCCAAAAATTCAACATTTACTTAGAGCAAATTGAGGGCAGCTGTTATAATCTGCCTAGGCCAAGGAACTAATGCACTAGCAGGATGCAGCAAAACCCCCAAAGAGGTGGAGGCATCACAGGTGCAAACAAAGCAAATCACACACTTCCAATTCATGGAGAGGGCGATTGCTGGATGATGAAATTGCACACAAGTGGCTTGTATAGAGCGACGTTCACACATGTAAGTGCACAGTAACTGGTTAGCAGCCTATTAGTTACGTCCATACTATTCGAACAGGCAGGCTGCGTCAGTACTATCTAAGTATACCATACAGGGACGGGAACTCCAATATACAAGGCCTAACATTAAGGGGCCTGGCTGCATCCTGTTATGTGCAAAAACATATATAAAATATATTATGAGGCATTGGTTGTTATTATGGCCAAAATACGGTAGCCCAAAACCCACTTCATGGGTCCTCATGTTTGTGGGTCCCTATACCGATATCTAAATAAAAAAGCAACAAAAAGAGGGATAAAATCTCCTCCAAAAATGTAGCATTTACTTACAGCAAATAGAGGGCAGCAGTTATAACCTGCCCAGGCCAAGGAACTAATGCACTAGCAGGATGCAGCAAAACCCCCAAATACATGAAGGTGACCCGCTCCTGTCCAGAGCAGCTGCCGTGTTGGGTGATGCACTGCGAGACTCGCATGAGTCACATGTGGGTCAATCACAAGTGTGACGCCTTCCTTACTGTGAGTGCCAGCACTCTGTCGGCATTCACAGCAAACACGTCATGGCAGCAACAGGGGTCATCATCTGACCACACATTGCCATGGCAATCCATTGGTGCCCCGTGATTGTGACACGGGGCCGCTGATGGCAGCATACGGATGTCATACCAATGCTAGGTGAGAAAAAAAATCACACACTTGCAGGCACAAGCATGACAAAAGGATACCCAACTTTTCAGGAGCCAAACCGGACCAGATTTTTTATGTGTGAGAGCCCTTAAAAGTACAATAAACAGTGATCAGCCTTTGTATTTACCACAAATTGGTACTACATCAACTTGTCATGTAATAAGCAATGACGCACACCACTCAATTTACAGAGAAGTAAAAACGTTACAGGTCTTTTTTTGGTTAACAAATTTCTGGATTTTTTTCATCACTTAAATTAAAAAAATCTTATAGAAACGTATTATTGCTATGTTAGTACTGACCTAGATAATCATGTTGCCAGGTTATTTGTAACCTGTAAAAATAAACCTCCAAAAGGCACTGCCGCAATTGCATAGATTTTAGACCACCATTCATCACACTTGAAATTTTTCCCACATTTTTCAGTACATTATTTGGTAAAGTGAATTATGTCATTTTAGGCCCTGTGCGCACTTGCCGTTTTTTGCCGCAGATTTCCTGCAGATTTGCTGCATGTTTCTCTGCATGTAATATTTATAACATCTCTGCAGTGATTCACCAGCAAAACCTATGGGGAAAAAAATGCTGTGCGCACTATGCGGATTTTGACAGCTGCATGTTTTGCTGCGGGATTCCCGCAGCAAAAAAAATTGCATGTCACTTCTTTTCCGCACGTCGCTGCGGGATTTCACTCCATTGACTGCCATGTAATCGTAAAATCCCACAGGGAATAACGCAGGCAGCAAATTCTGTGCGGTTCATTGCGTTTTCCTGCGTTATTCCCTCCGGTATTTCGCACATTACCTGCGGTAATGTACATTGCTGCCTGCGGTTTGCAGGGAAGTGATGTCATTATGACAGGAAGAGGAAGCAGAGCAGAGAGTAAACACAAACACATCACACACAGATCACAGACACAGACATAGAATACACACACATCATACTCACACACAGACATATAGAATACACGTAGAATACACATAGAAAGCAAACGGACATATAGCAAAAAAAAACACGTGAGCTCCGCCGTATTTTTACCGTCCATGCATTATACGGCAGGACCGGAGTGTCCCCGGCTCTTCCATATGCCGTGATGCGGTGGCTATCCAGGTAATAGTGAGTTAAATGACAGCGGATCGCCACCACTAAGTCCAGGCTTGATCATGGCAGCACGTAAAGAAAAGGAGGATGATCCGGCACAACTTCTCCTTGTATTAAAACATCCAAGACTTTATTAAGACATCTTAATAAAGTCTTGGATGTTTTAATACAAGGAGAAGTTGTGCCGGATCATCCTCCTTTTCTTTACGTGCTGATTACCGGTTGGGATAGACCGAAGGATCCCAGGCACCCGCAAGGCTGAGCAGTCCGGGTGGCAGGTGAGCTGAAGACACAATTTTTCTACTTCTCTTATTGATCATGGCAGCGTCTATGAGACAGCTGACATGATCAACCCGTAAGTAAAGTAATAAAACACACACCGAAAATCCTTTATTTTAAATAAAACACAAAAAAGCCCCTGGTTCACCATTTTATTAACCCCTCCCAAAACAAAGCTCTGACGTAATCCACGTCCTGCAATGCTTGCATCCAGCCGCGACTGACACTGAGGCCCGCAACACACATCCGTTGAAAATGTGCGTGTTTGGTCCGTTTCCGTACATACTGGAGATACGCCCAAACGTTCACATATGTTGTTCTATGTTAAAAGACACATGTGCGTGTTATTTGTTATTCCGTGTGTTCGTGTGCGTTCCACGTTTTTAGCTCCATTTGGTACGGAAGCATGTCAGTTTTTGGAATGGAGCACGCACACACGGACATAATGTTAGCCTATGGGAGTCCAAATAAAACGTTTCTTGCACGGATGTGTGGTTATGTTGTCCGTTAGAAATGTCCGTGTGTGATGCAAAATGTCGTTACTACATGTCGGAAGACAGAGTAGCGGGATGAGAATGAACTCAGGTGAACTTCACCCGACTTCATTGTCATGCCGCTGCTCTGTCTGTGTGCCGTGTACTGATTAGCGGTCACCTGTGAAGGATTTACCGGTGACCGCTAATCCCCCGAGTGACTGAAGTGTCCCCCCCTCTCTCATACTCACTGATCCCCGATCACAGGCGCTGCACGGCGTTCACACTGCTAGGGCGGCTTTTTCTAATTTGAAAAAGCTGGTCGCTCATTAAACAATCTCGTATTCCCTGCTTTCCCCGCCCACCGGCGCCTATGATTGGTTGCAGTGAGACACGCCCCCACGCTGAGTGACAGGTGTCTCACTCACGTAACTCACGGCCGCCGCTGGATCCAGCGGTGGCCGCGGGTAACCTCACTAACAGCTCAGCTGATTGCGCTACTCACCTCATTAGCTGCGTGGAGCTGACAGGAGCGGCAGTGTATTCTGCTGCTCCTGTCACCTTCATGCAGCAGAGCTGGATGCGACGCTGGAGGTCCGTGGATTACGCTGGGCATGGAGGGCTTTGTTGGGGTTAATAAATTGGTAATGAGGGAATTTGTTAGTGTTTTTTATTTCTAATAAAGGATTTTTTCAGGTGTGTGTGTGTCTATTTACTGTAACTTACAGATTAATCATGGAAGGTATCTCAGGAAGATGCCTGACATGATTAATCTAGGATTTAGTGGCAGCTATGGGCTGCCATTAACTCCTTATTATCCCGATTTGCCAACGCACCAGGGCAAATCGGGAAGAGCCGGGTACAGTTCCAGAACTGTCGCATCTAATGTATGCGGCAATTCTGGGCGTCTGCTGGCTGATATTGTTAGGCTGGGGCGCTCCCCATAACGTGGGGCTCCCCATCCTGAGAATACCAGCCTGCAGCTGTATGGCTTTATCTGGCTGGTATTGGGGGTTGGAATTGGGGGGACCGCACGCCGTTTTTTTTAATTATTTATTTATTTATTTCTATACTCCATAGTGTCACGCCCACCGGCTGCTGTGATTGGGTGCAGTGAGACACCTGTCACTCAGCGTGGGGGCGTGTCTCACTGCAACCAATCATAGGCGCCGGTGGGCGGGGAAAGCAGGGAATACGAGATTGTTTAATGAGCGGCCGGCTTTTTCAAATTAGAAAAAGCCGCCGGAGCAGTGTGAACGCCGTGCAGCGCCGGTGATCGGGGAACAGTGAGTATGAGAGAGGGGGGACACTTCAGTCACTCGGGGGATTAGCGGTCACCAGTGAATCCTTCACAGGTGACCGCTAATCAGTACACGGCACACAGACAGAGCTGCGGCATGACAATGAAGTCGGGTGAAGTTCACCCGAGTTCATTCTCAGCGCGCGACTCTGTCTGCTGTCAGCCAGCATGTATCAACGACATTTAACATCACACACGGACATTTCACACGGACAACACACACACACATATCAGTTAAGTTTCACACGCACACACGGCCATTCCACACGCACACGTGGTTACCATACGCCGGACACAGCCACCACACGTGCATTATTTACGGACCAAAAAACGGATTACGGACATGAAAAACGGCCCGTATTACACGTGCGTGGTTATCAAGGATGTGTGTTTTAGGCCTGAGACAGCGCTGAATGCAGCCTCGCAGTGAGACAGCAGAGGTAATTATCCGTCATTTCCCACGGCCGGTAATGTGAACTCACATTACCGCTCGGGAGAAATGCAGCGTGTGCTCACAGGGACTCTATCTATCCTTCTATCTATTCTTCTATCTGTCTATTTATTTGTCCGCTATTCTATCTCAGAAGGAAATTACTTTTTTTTTTTCTTTTTTTTCAATGTGCTTTATTGCATTGAATGCATTAAAGCACATGTAACAACCCGCATGCGGCAAAACCTCAGCAATACAACGAACAATACTGCGGTAAAACCGCAGCAAACCGTGGCAAACCACATGCGGTTTTCGGGTGCGGTTTGCCGCGTTTTTTTACCGCAGGTGCGGTAATCTTTCAGACCCTGCGGAATTTTCTTAAGAAAATTCCGTTTTCCAGTGCGCACAGGGCCTAAAAGTACAACTTGTCCACCTTGAGCAGAAATACACATAATTACATACATTGGCATGCTATCAATGAGGTTGTAAATGGTTTTCTTAGGAATGCTCTGCCACACTGAATGCATTTGGGTACGCAAATCATCAAGATTCTCAGGTAGATCCTTTTACAATATTCAACCAATGATGTCCAAGATGTCCTTGATGGGAGACAAGTCTGGAGAAGCTGCAGTCCATGGTATTATAGCATTAACAAGCATTATGTTTAAAAATGGCTCCTAGGTAAAGATGAGTAAACCTGTAGTTCGATGTTTGGGGTTCGTACAGAACACAGACTTTGCCAAAAGAAATAGCGCAGAGTTCAGGTGCTTTACTTATGCTGACCACAAGAGTGAGCATTGATGTGCTCGGGAAGGCTCAGTGCTCAGTGCAGTGTAAGCCGCTTGCAGTGTTTGAACGGCTCACACTGGGGGTAACAACAGAGTTATTAAATGTAGAAAAAAAAAAAAAACTTGCCCACTCACCCGGGGTTCTGCTTATGACTGGCTGCATGTGTGCTACGACTTGAACTGCCCAATTAGTGACTTCCATTGGGATTCAGGTCAAGTCCAGGTCCCAAACCGAACTTTCTATAAAGTCTGGCTGAAAAGCCGAACTGAACTTCAACGGATCTGCTCATCTTTACTCCTGGGCCACTTTGAGGAATGGCTTTACCTTTGGGACATGATCAAAACAATGGAACACCAGGCTATTCCATTGTTTGATCATGTCACTCTAGTTTTTATTTTTGGTATACTAACATAAATTATGTCACCACATACCAGAATTATGAAGTAGGACCAGTGTAATATTCCCATGTGAATGCATCTTTATGGTGTTGCCCATATGGTTTTGTCATATTAGAAAACTGGCAACAAGTTGCTCCATTCTCCATTGCACGTGAAATTTGACATCATAGGCTTGATATATCATGTCTAACAATGTGTACACAAGTGATCAGAAGGCATTGGCAAAACATTGGTCTACTAGCCAGACGTCCACAGATGTTTCATTGACCTCATGCCACCACTATCATGGTGCTGGGTAAGACTCCATGGGGGCTTGAATAGAGGTCAATCCTCTTTAGTGATGTGTCCACTTTAGTTTTAGAACTGATGATAGTCAAGGATTGGTCTGGAGACCACATTGGCAACACCATGAACATGCCTAAGGGCTCATTCACACGACCGTTCTGTTTCTGAGGTCAATGTGGCATTCGTGTGACAACCACATCCTTCCCGTTCTGTTCCATATATGGTCCGTGTGTCATCCGTGTGACTTCCGGTTTTTTTGCGAGCTGCAAAAAAACAGAAGGAGAGTTACATGCAGTCCAGGGTATCTGGCCAGATACTGGTCCCCATATAAAGTCTATGAGGAACCGAATCTGGGGCAAAGGGGTAGGAGCAAGCGCTACATACTCACCGATCATCGTCACGGATGTTAGACTGCTCCCATGGCAGCTCTTTGATCTTCCCGAGCCAGCCACTCATTAGGCTCATACATATTCACTCCTCCCCCGTCTGTGATTAGTTACAGTTAGATGTGCCTCCACGCTGAGTGACAGTTGTCTGACTGCAACCAATGACAACTGCTGGTGGGTGGGTCTATATCGTACAGTAGTACGAAGTTGTTCTCATTTCTCTTTGGATAGGATGAGTCAGTGTTTGCTCACTAGACCTTTGACTAAAAGACCTTCCCACATGTACACCTCGGACACCCCGCTTATTAGCCTTTCCACAACAACTTTGTCGTGATTTACCACTCATGGTTTTTGTACCCTTTCTCTTTCAAACAAATGTTTCGCAAACCTACTACCACACGTCAGACACCTGACACAAAGGTCAAATTATTTATTTATTGCTTGAGTTGGCAATACTGTGAAGGCACTAGAAAGTCCCACTACCTTCAAATGTGTTTCACCTTTTTATCTTGTTCAATAGCAAATTTTCAGCAGGCACTAATATAAATGCCTATAAATGTGTTTCACTGCGGAATTTTGAGAAAGGAATTAAATTGCCAAGAACAATTTTTTTTAGCTAGTTGCCTAGAAAATTTATAGCAGGCCATAGCAATACCTGTAAATGTGTTTGCATAATTTTGAGCTGGCAATAAAAATTGGCAAGAACCACTTTTTACATACTTCCCTAGCAACTTTTTAAGCCACACATGGCTAACTAGCAATGCCTATAAATGTGTTTGTGTATTTTTCAGCAGGCAACAAAAATTGTCAAGAACCACTTTTTACATACTTCCCTAGCAACGTTTTAGTCCAGACACGGCTAACTAGCAATATCTATAAATCTGTTTGCGTAATTTTGAGCAGGAAATTAAAATTGGCCTGAAAATGTTTTTACATACTTCCCTAGCAACGTTTTAAGCCAGGCACTGCTAACTAACAATACCCATTAATGTGTTTGCGTAATTTTGAGCATGCAATTAAAATTGACAAGAACTACTTTTTAAATATTTCCCCTGGCAACTTTTTAGGCCATGCACTGCTAACTAGCAATACCTATAAATGTGTTTGCGTAATTTTGAGATGGAAATTAAAATTGTCAAGAACCACTTTTTACATACTTCCCTAGCAACTTTTTAGGCCAGGCTCTGCTAACTAGTAATACCTATAAATGTGTTTACATACTTTTGAGCAGGCAGTAATACATAGCAATACCTATAAACATACTTCACTGGCAACTCTTTAGCAGGCACTACAAGTACCAATCTCTATTTTCTATCATGAAATGTGCCGATTTGTGGCACACACACCTTTCCCTACACTTCACGTCCCTGTTCTAAACTATCACTCTCCTATGTAACTCAACTAAGTAGCATTAAACCTCTAGCTAAGATAAGTGTCTGGCATCGTCGGTGTAAGTGTGTCACCCAGGGCTATGGGGTTCTCAGTCCCGGGCGGTGTATTGCTGGGGAGATGTCACTTGGTGGCCGTCACAGTAAAATCAAATTGGGCAAAAAAAGGTCTAGTGTTTAAGCATTTTGTGGTGTCAACATACAGCAAGTTTTTATGATCCATTAGAATTGCTACCTTATCTCTAGCTCCCTCCAACCAATGTTTTCATTCCTGAAAAGCAATTTTACGCACCAGAAGTTCATTTTCACTTATATCATAGTTAGACTCAGCTTCAGCAAACTTTTGAGAATAAAAAGCACAGGGATAAAGGTGCCCATCTTTTCTTTGTGAATGAACAGCCCTCATCCCCACTGAACAAGCGTCTACCTTGACCAAGAAAGGCACATTGACCTCGGGTTGACTGAAAACAGAAGCCTTAGAGAAAGCTGTCATGAGTGCAGAAAATGCATTTACAGCCTTGGTAGACCAGGAGGAGAAATCTGTTCCCTTCTTGGTCATATCAGTTAAAAGCATGACTATGACTGAGAAATCATTAATGAACTTCCTATAATAATTTGCAAAGCCTAAGAACCCCTGCAATGTTTTAAGGTTTCTCGGTTGCACACAAAGGACTGCCTGTACCTTAACGGGTTCCATCTGAAACCCCAATGCAGAGACCAAATGTCCTAAGAAGTTTACCTGCTGAATCTCAAATTGACATTTCTGCAGTTCAGCAAATAAATGGTTGTCACGTAGAATTTGAAGGACCTCTTGAACATGCTTATGGTGCTCCAACCAAGAATGCGAGTAAATCAATATGTCATCTGCATAAATCACCAGAAATCTACCCACCAGAGAGCAAAACATAATTTATAAAGTTTTGAAAAAGCAATGGAGCATTGGTCAACCGAAGGGCATCACCAAATTTTGAAAATGACCTTCAGGCATATTGAAAGCGGTTTTCCACTCATCACCCTGCTGAACATGTATGAGGATCTATGCCTCTTTGAAGTCAAGCTTATAAAAGCATTTAGCTCCAGATAGTTGATTAGATAGGTTAGGTATTAGGGTACCTCACGATCCGACCAGCGATCTGACTTGGTCAGGATCGCTGCTGCATCGCTACATGGTCGCTGGTGAGCTGTCAAACAGGTAGATCTCACCAGCGACCAGTGACCAGCCCCCAGCCAGCAGCGACGTGCAAGCGACGCTGCGCTTGCACGGAGCCGGCGTCTGGAAGCTGCGGACACTGGTAACTAAGGTAAACATCGGGTATGGTTACCCGATGTTTATTATTATTATTATTTTATTATTATTATTTATTTATAGAGCACCATTAATTCCATGTTTACATTAGTTACCAGCGCACACCGCTTAGCTGTGTGTGCAGGGAGCAGGGAGCCGCGCACACTGAGCGCTGGCTCCTTGCTCTCCTAGCTACAGTACACATCGGGTTAATTAACCCAATGTGTACAGTAGCTACATGTGCAGAGAGCTGGAGCCGGCAGCACAGGCAGCGTGAGAGCGGCGGAGGCTGGTAACTAAGGTAAATATCGGGTAACCACCTTGGTTACCCGATGTTTATCTTGGTTACAGCTTACCGCAGCTGCCAGATGCCGGCTCCTGCTCCCTGCTCGCTTCATTTGTCGCTCTCTCGCTGTCACACACAGCGATCTGTGTGTCACAGTGGGAGAGCGCCTTTGAAGAAAACGAACCAGGGCTGTGTGTAACGAGCAGCGATCTCGCAGCAGGGGCCAGATCGCTGCTCAGTGTCACACACAGCGAGATCGCTAATGAGGTCACTGCTGCGTCACAAAAAGCGTGACTCAGCAGCGATCTCGGCAGCGAGCTCGCTGTGTGTGAAGCACCCCTTAGGGGTAAAGGATAAAGATTACTGATCGTGATCTTATTTATCTTTCTCAAATCCAAGCCTGGATGATATTCTCTATCTTACTTTTTGAAAAAAGAATCTTAAGGTGACTGAGGAGGAAAGCTGGGTGTGACCCTTGGCTAGACTCTTTTGAATATATTCTTTCAAAGCCTTCCTTTCTCCAAGGAAGAGAGAGGTTAAACTAATAAAATATAGGCATTTTAGCACCAGGTATGAAGTCAATATGTCCTATGCGGAGGAAGAAAATCACACTCAGTCTTGCTAAAAACATAAATCGAAGTCCTGAATGAATTTTGCTTCTTATGAAAACTCACATAAGCAAAGGATCCCTATAGACATCCAGAAAAACCAAGAGTCACCCCAGGACCTAATCCCATGGGTCTCCCAATTGCTAGTAGGATTGTGCTTAACTAACTAGGGCAAGCCTAAGGCGGGCTTTGCACGTTGCGACATTGCACGTGCGATGTCGGTGGGGTCAAATCGAAAGTGACGCACATCCGGCGTCGCAGTCGATATCGCAACGTGCAAATCCTTTTTGATACGATGAACGAGCGCAAAAGCGTCGTTATCGTATCATCGCTGCAGCCTCCGACATTTCCATAATGCCGGTGCAGCGACAGGTGCGATGTTGTTCCTCGCTCCTGCGGCAGCATACATTGCTGTGTATGAAGCCGCAGGAGCGAGGAACTTCACCTTACCTGCCGCCGGCTGCTGCAATGAGAAGGACGGAGGTGGGCGGGATGTTTACATCCTGCTCATCTCCGCCCCTCCGCTTCAATTGGCCGCCTGCCGTGTGACGTCACTGTGACGCCGCACGACCCGCCCCCTAAGGAAGGAGGCGGGTCGCCGGCCAGAGGGACGTCGCACGGCAGGTATGTGTGTGTAAAGCTGCCGTAGCGATAATAATCGCTACGGCAGCTTTCACTATATATCGAACGTGCGACGGGGGCGGGACGATCGCTGCAGCATCGGTAACACATTGTTACTGATGTCGCAGCGTGCAAAGCCCGCCTAACACTGCTTTAGCAGATAAAGAAGGAAAAATCATGAATGAAATGGATTCCGAGTGTAATGATGCAACCTTCATAAATACATTCTCAACTTTAGAAGTAAAATAATTTTGCAAAAAGTGACAATTATTAGTCGCTGAAACATGAATGGGAAGACCGAAAGTAGAGACATTGTAACCACAGTATCATCATAATCATAGTATCATCATAATTTTTAAGGTTGAAGGGAGACTCTAAGTCCATCTAGTTCAACCCGTAGCCTAACATGTTGATCCAGAGGAAGGCAAAAAAAACCCCAATGTGGCAAACAAGTTCCAATGGGGAACAAATTTCCTTCCTGACTCCACATCCGGCAATCAGACTAGTTCCCTGGATCAATACCCTGTCATAAAATCTAATATACATAACTGGTAATATTAAATTTTTCAAGAAAGGCATCCAGGCTCTGCTTAAATGTTAGTAGTGAATCACTCATTACAACATCATGCAGCAGAGAGTTCCATAGTCTCACTGCTCGTACAGTAAAGAATCCTCGTCTGTGATTATGATTAAACCTTCTTTCCTCAAGACGTAGCGGATGCCCCCGTGTTCCAGTCGCAGGCCTAGGTGTAAAAAGATCTTTGGAAAGGTCTCTGTACTGTCCCCTCATATATTTATACATTGTGATTAGATCCCCCCTAAGCCTTCGTTTTTCCAAACTAAATAACCCCAAGTTTAATAACCTGTCTTCGTATTGCAGCCCACCCATTCCTCTAATAATCTTGGTGGCTCTTCTCTGCACCCTCTCCAGTTCAGCTATGTCCTTCTTATATATCGGTGACCAGAATTGTACACAGTATTCTAAGTGCGGTCGCACTAGTGACTTGTACAGAGGTAGAACTATATTTTTTTCATGAACACTTATACCTCTTTTAATACATCCCATTATTTTATTAGCCCTGGCAGCAGCTGCCTGACACTGTCCACTAAAGTGAAGTTTACCATCCACCCATACACCCAAGTCTTTTTCTGTGTCTGTTTTACCCAGTGTTCTATAATTAAGTACATAATCATAAATGTTATTTCCTCTACCCAAGTGCATGACCTTACATTTATCTACATTAAACTTCAATTGCCACTTCTCAGCCCAATCCTCCAATTTACATAAATCTCCCTGTAATATAAAATTATCCTCCTCTGTATTGATTACCCTGCAGAGTTTAGTATCATCTGCAAATATTGAAATTCTACTCCGCATGCCCCCAACAAGGTCATTTATAAATATGTTGAAAAGAAGCGGGCCCAATACTGACCCCTGTGGTACCCCACTATGAACTGAGACCCAGTCCGAGTACGTACCATTAATAACCACCCTTTGTTTCCTATCACTGAGCCAGTTTTTAACCCAGTTACACATATTTTCCCCTATCCCCATTATTCTCATTTTATGTACCAACCTTTTGTGTGGCACCGTATCAAAAGCTTTTGAAAAGTCCATATACACAACATCCACTGCATTTCCCTGGTCCAGACTTGAACTTACCTCTTCATAGAAGCTGATCAAATTAGTTTGACAGGATTGATCCCTCATAAACCCATGTTGATACTCTGTCATAAGGTTATTTTTCTTGAGATACTCCAGTATAGCATCTCTCAAGAAACCCTCAAGGATTTTACCAACCGTAGAGGTTAAACTTACCGGCCTATAATTTCCCGGCTCAGTTTTTGTCCCCTTTTTGAATATTGGCACCACATTTGCTATGCGCCAGTCCTGCGGTACCGACCCTGTTATTAAGGAATCTGAGAAGATTAAAAATAATGGTCTATCTATCACAGAACTCAATTCCTGTAGTACTCTGGGGTGTATGCCATCCGGGCCCGGAGATTTGTCAACCTTAGTGATTTCGAGGCGGCGGCGTACTTCCTGCTGGGTTAAGCAGGTAATATTCAAGGGTGAATTTATGGTATCACTGGTCATGTCATCTGCCATGGCATTTTCTTGTATAAAAACTGTAGAAAAATAGTCATTCAGCAGGTTGGCTTTACCCTCATCCCCTTCCACCATTTCACCAAGACTATTTTTAAGGGGGCCAACACTATCGCTTTTCAGTTTTTTACTGTTTATGTAGTTAAAGAATATTTTAGGATTATTTTTACTTTCTCTCGCAATGAGTCTCTCTGTCTCAAACTTAGCTAACTTAATTTGCTTTTTACATATTTTATTTAATTTTCTATAATTATATAATGCCTCATCACTACCTACCCTCTTTAATTCTTTTAAGGCTTTCTGTTTTTCTTTTATTGCTTCCCTTACAGCTCTATTTAGCCATAGGGGTTTCCTCCTATTTCTAGCATGTTTGCTCCCATAGGGTATATTTTCTGCACAAGCCCTATTCAGGATGCTCATAAAAGTCTCCCATTTGCTTTGTGTACTTTTATTACTTAGTACATCATCCCAGTTTATTGCACTAAGATCATCTCTTAACCGTTTAAAATTTGCTTTCCTGAAGTTTAGTGTCCTTGTAGCCCCTCTACTAGACATCTTACTAAAGAATACATGAAAACTTATTATTTTGTGATCACTATTCCCCAAGTAACCCCCAACTTGTATAATTGATATGCGGTCTGGCCTATTGGTTAGTACAAGGTCTAGTAGTGCTCCCCCTCTTGTGGGGTCCTGTACCATTTGTGAAAGGTAATTATCTTTCATTGTTATCAAAAATCTATTTCCTTTGCTGGAACTGCAAGTTTCTGTTCCCCAATTTATATCAGGATAGTTAAAGTCCCCCATAATAATTACCTCTCCGAGACTCGCTGCTTTATCAATTTGCTTTATGAGGAGATTCTCTACCTCTTCCATAATATTCGGCGTCTTATAACACACCCCTATCAGTATTTTATTATTCATTCTCCCCCCCCTTATCTCCACCCATAGGGACTCTACATTCTCAGTACCCTCACATATGTTGTCACGCAGGATGGGTTTTAAGGATGATTTTACATATAGACACACACCTCCCCCTCGCTTATTTGTACGGTCATTCCTGAATAGGCTATAACCCTGTAAATTAACAGCCCAGTCATAGCTCTCATCCAGCCATGTCTCTGATATCCCCACTATATCATAATTTTCTTCCAACAATATTAATTCTAATTCCTCCACCTTATTTGTGAGGCTTCGGGCATTAGTGTACATGCACGTTACATATGGCTCTGTACCTGTATTCCTGCTTACTGTATTAAGTGTCCTAACCCTTCCCCCCGTACCACCCCCAATTTCATTACTTGTGCCCTGGTCACTATCTGCACTACATTCCCCTTCTATAAAGTGAATACCCTCGCCCCCCCATTCCTAGTTTAAACACTCCTCCAACCTTCTAGCCATTTTCTGCCCCAGCAGAGCTGCACCTTCCCCATTAAGATGCAGCCCATCCCTAGCATAGAATCTGTAGCCAACTGAAAAGTCGGCCCAATTCTCCAGGAACCCAAAACCCTCTTTCCTACACCAATTCCTGAGCCACCTGTTAACCTCCCTGATCTCTCTTTGCCTCTCTGGTGTGGCTCGTGGCACAGGTAGTATTTCCGAAAATACCACCTTTGAGGTCCATGCTTTAAGCTTACAACCTAATTCCCTGAAATCATCTTTAAGGACCTTCCACCTACCTCTAACTTTGTCATTTGTGCCAATGTGTACAATGACCGCTGGGTCCTCCCCAGCCCCTCCCAGTAATCAGTCTATAGCAAAATCACAGTGAATAAGATTGAAGGCAGAGCCTGAATCTACAAACGCAGAAGTAACAATAAAAAAACAGATTTAGTCCCCAGGGACACCTGTAAGAAATAAAAACAGATGTATGAGAGACAATCTTAGACTCTTAGAAGCTGCATCCATACACCTTTAGAGTCTCTTTTTTTTTATTTTGAGAAATCCATTATTATATTTGAATTATTGAATCATGACATCACCAGAATAACCACTGTATAGACAAAAACAGGCAGATGGTCCAAGCACAGTTCCCTCTCTAGGCACTCTTCAAGCACCAATTTGCATATGTTCATCAGTGTTTACTGATAAGGAAAAATATGCTATTTATGCGCCTTTATATGTGTCTATATCTCTTAGGCATCTATCTAAAATAGCAGCCAGTGACATTGCTTCTTCCAGAAACAGCGGGCAGGTACTGTAAGCCATGATGCCCCTAATCTGTCCAGAAAGGCCTTTACAGAGCTGATTCTGAACAGCAGGGTGATTCCAAGAGGGCTCCTTTACCCAATGTCTAAATTGTGAGCCGAAGTCCTCAACTCTACGGTTTCCCTGAATTAGGATCTTAGATTCAGCAACTTTGACTTTGTCAGGATCAACTTAGATAAGACCAAAAGACGAGAAAAATTATTCTACAGAAGAAAAATAATGGCGAGTCCTCAGACAAAAAGAATTGCCAAGCTTTAGAATCCCCACAGAGCAGGGACAAAACAATGCCCCCTCATTGACTGTCACCCCAGAGGAAGAAGGACGGAGGCAAAAGTACAATTTGCATGAGGCAAAAATAAATTAGAAAATTTACTTTGGTCACCGACCAGAAATGTTACTATTGATTCAGCTGTTTCGTTCTGATGGACCAAATCCTCTGTAGCAGCAGAAAGTGTGTGCTGCTGCATCCAGAGACAAGGCCCATAGTTATTCAGCCAAGATATCTATTATGGCTCCATAATGACGCCTCAGGACGCACTAATGGAGTGGGATAGCTATAATGTTATGCACGTAAGCATTGCAACATGGGTAAAAGAGGAAATAAAGTATATCTTAATGCAGTCACACCTGCACCCTACTGATTCCTGCACAGCCTCAAATGACCCCTGCACAGGCTGGAATAGCCCTATCTGCACTACTCAAACCTGTCTGCCTTAAAGGCCTTCGAGTTGTTCCTCATACCTCATGAGGAACCAGAGGGGAGGTTGCTAAGCACTATAAACCAAGATAGGAAAGGCTTTTAGAGATAGGTAGGGAACTAAAGTGAAAAAATATAAAACACACGCACAAGCAGGAAAAGGAGAAATAATACATGAAAGCAAGGGTAAACTACTAACAACTTAACAGAAAACAAAAGATAGGTGTAGGAAAGCCAAATGAGAAAACACAGAGAAAACAAAATTGACTCTGCTTAAATCCCTTAGCTGCAGAACTAGAACTACTTAGCAGTAATGCACATAGAAATATAACCTGAGAGAAGGCTAGTATCAGGAGGGTATAAAGAGCCCCACCCAAGTTGTGATAGAACAGAGAAATCAGCAAGTAAGAATACCTGATAACCGCAAGCCAAAAGGATAGAAGAAAGGTAAAAGGCAATCAGCATGTGGATAGAGACTGCCCACACTGTGGCTCAGCAGGAAGGAATCTGACCAAGCAGCACAAGGTCACTGGATAAAGTCCCGAACCCGAGGCATGATAGTAAGACATGCCAACAATGAGAAGTTTCCAGCAGTCATTAAACTGAATGCGTTCTGGGGAAAACTTGAATTTCCACCACTCATTATCTCTATCTTTTTAAAGTAATTCTAAAGTTATGTCTAAAATTATTGCATATCCGTAATGCAAATTTTGTCCTTACTTATGGGATTCTTGTTGTGCAATGATCTGGAATGTTACATGGAAATGAACGGAAAGTTTGAAAATCATTGGTGAAACTCAACGACTCTTAGTCATAAAAGGAATATACATTTGTCTGCTCTATTATGAATGTTTATAAATGCTATGTATGTCTGCCGTCAATCTTCTGGTAGATGGAAAACCACATCAGAGTACCTGTTAGCATATATCATTTTCATTTATTTCTGGCTCTTTCCTGCTTGTTTTTTACTTTTTCCTGAAAGAGCAGCAAAATGTACTAAATTCACAATGTGTTTGTTCATCTCACTTGTAGGAGATGTGTGTGTATATATATATATATATATATATATATATATACACACACATGTATATATATCTATATATACACACACACACACAAGTTCTCTGTCCTTTTATTATACTTAAAGGGATGTTCCCAAGAACAAAGTTTAGTTTAAAGTTGACTTTAATCAATAGATCTTGCTGTAATAATAATAATTTATTATAATTGGATGTGTTTAAAAAAAATGTTTCTGTGCTGAGATATTTTTATAAATGTGCCCTTGCTATATACTGTGTAATGGATGTGCCTGACTGTAAAGGAACATGGTCTGATCACACCACATCTCCTGCGCAGGGGAGGATGCAAAAGAAAGTATATAATAGCACAGCCTGGGATCGCAGCTGATTCTTTTTGTGAGGTACAACATTTCCCTGTCTGTTTTATAAAAAATGTTTTACCTCAAAGAAAGAATAATTTCCAATCCCATGCTGTAATGTTTGTACCCTTTTTTACTTCCTCCCCACCCCAGGAGATGTGGTATAATCAGACAATCTTCCTGTACGGTCAGACACAGCCATTACACAGTACATAGCATAGACACATGTATAGGATTTACTCGGCTCATGAATATTTTTTCAAACACATCCAATTGTCAAAACTATTATTATTCCAAGATCTGTTGATTAAACATGAAGTTTGTTCATGGCACAACCCCTTTAATTTATTCCATTAGTATTTTTATGCCCTTTATCACATGAACTCATTAGCACTTAGTTTATAAGAACTGTTAAACCATGAATTGATCAAATGTATTTTGTGGGGGAGATACCAGGTAAGGCCAATGAAGAACTGAGCAATAGTGGTAGTAAAAAAGTTATGGCAATGGAAATGAACGGAAACGTTTGGACTAGGTAGACACATACACTTTAACAAACATGTTGATGTACTATGGTGCATTCACGTATGGTCCATTCACTTGAATGAAGCTGTTCTGGTGGCAGATATTGATTTCTGTTCTGCAACAGTTTCAGTCATATGCAACAACCCCATTCAGATGAATGGAAGCAATTCACAATCACAGACATTTCTGTAATCAAATCTGCAGTGTGTGCATTTATACTTTGTATTCTAGTTCCTTAAAGTTTGTTTTTTGACAAATAAAGTTAATTTCAAAGTTAATTTTAATCAATAAATCTTAGAATAATAATAACAATAATAATAATAATAAGTTGCACAAATTATGCTACATGATAAAAGGGAGAATTGTTTTTGAAGTTCAACTTCAAATTTTCATCTGATACTTTTATCCCTCTTGCTACCCCTTACAGTAACACATGACTTCCCTGTCACGATCCCCCTTATCTGAAGTATTCAGAAGTTTTCAGAACCCGGATCAAAACTGAAAAACTTTTTAAAAGTTACAATGGAGCTTTAAATGTAGTTTTGCTTTTGGAGCATGGCCCTTTGTTTAAGGGATATTCCAATCTCCAAGATCCTATCCTAATATGTAGCAGGTATAATATAATATTAGAAAACACCTCCAATTAGAAATGTAGTATAGTTCTTCTCCTTCACTGTAACTTACCTCATGTGCAGGGAATTGCAGGGCCTTAGGTACCCATGGTTACGACCACTAGCAACTAACTAAGTGATGCTATATTTGTGGTTGTAATCATGGATACCATGGATACCTAAGGTCCTGTAATGCTGTGCACATGAGGTAAGTGACATAATGAATCAGAAGAACTACACTACATTTCTAATTGGAGATATTTACTAATATTAGTATTATTACTATACCTACTACATATTAAGATAGGATCTTGATGATGGAAATACACCTTTAAGACCTGATGTCAAATTTTTGCTAACAAGTATGGAATCAGAATGGAAAGTAAACTTTGCGGCCCATAAATGATCCTGTGCCTAGGGCCTAAAAGAGCCTTGATTTTCTACTGAAACCACAAACCAGTTTGCCAGCACAAGACTCCTATTTGTACTGCTGGTGAACCAGTGCGGTCTGTGTGATGAGACTTAGCCTAGTGTTTATTTGTTTCAGGAATGTGAATTCATAAACATGACCGCTAATTGTGTAGATCTCCATATACATTGTGCATACACATAGATACCGTTACACAGCTACACACTCCCCCGAGGCAACAATTAGCCACTATGTATATACAAGGTAGATGCAAGGTGTCATTGGATCCATGTAGCTATGCACATGCTGACATAAACACTTACTTCTGCATATACACACACATTCACAAATATTTAGCTCCTCAAGGTCACTTCCACTCTTGCGCTCCTACTCATTTTCCTTTCCTCCTTTACATTTTTCTTTAAACTGTCAAGGACAGACCATAACTCCCCTGAGGCCTGATTGGCGAATTAGTGGCTCGGAGTGATATATACATTGCCAGCTACTTATATAACATGGAAATAAATAAGTAAACAGCAGTATATTACATAAGCTGACAGGACAAGACATGTTTCACCTCCCAGATTAATAGGTATGTATAGTGGGGGAACGTGCCCGCCAGTCTCCCTGAGATTGTATCAAAGCTAACACTAGCAGAACACAGACCCTACAAATAAGAACCTGTCAGAGCTGTGACCCACCTAAACTGCTGTCAGTTCTACATAGGGACCAGGAAGACCTTTCTAAATATATAAGTTAGAATGCCGTAGAAAAATTACCTTGGACATCTACCTCACCACATGCAAAATAATCTCCAAGCCTCCTTGGAATCTTTTTTTTAGTGGGTAAGTGTCCTGCTATTTTGTGGCAACCTCTCCCATCTAGGCTTGATTGAATGTGTGTTTAATGTGCACAAGTGTTGTTCAAAATGCTTTTTCTAACATAATGTAATACTGATGGCAAAAATGGATTTGTTAAAGGGCATATGTCACCATTTTTGAGCTATGTAACCTAGAAATATGGGCATAAGTTATACAGCCTCATATCAGATGCCTTGTGGATAAATCCTCTTTTATCTGTTTATGTATGAGTTCTTCCAGCCTATTAGAAGGACATTGACCAGATAATAATGCTGCCTCTGCACTTCACTATCCTTTGTATTGTCACTTGTAGTGTCACTGTGCCCCTGTGACATTGGGCTTTCATCTTGTAATCTCACGCCTACGCATTGGCTCCACCATTCTCTGGGCATTGGCTTCATGTTGCTTCTGCGCAGGCACAGTTGAGTTACTTCCACTGCCGCTGTTTTCCACACGCAGAAAAGGTGCACACAGGTGAAATAACATGCTTACTCTGCAGGTTGGGAAGAAGGATGTTGGGGCTGTACCTTTTCTGTGGAACACCAAAGAATAATCATGGCACTGGCAATGTGCAGGTGCGAGATTTAAAGATGAAAACCAGATGTCAAAGGAATATAGTAACGCTGTGGGAGGTCATACATCTAATATATAAAGCTGTGTGTGTGTGTGTGTGTGTGTGTGTGTGTGTGTGTGTGTGTGTGTGTGTGTGTGTGTGTGTGTGTGTGTGTGTGTGTGTGTGTGTGTGTGTGTGTGTGTGTGTGTGTGTGTGTGTGTGTGTGTCCGGGATTGGCATCTGCACCGTCGCAGCTACAGCCACAAAATTTTGCACACTCACAAGTCTGGACCCCGAGAGCGTCATAGGCTATATTGTGAGGTGAAATTTTAACCCCATGCGCTCCAATTTAGCAATCAATTTTGCCCCTTTCTTTATAATGGGGAAAAAGTGAAACGAAAAGTGTATCCGCACCGTCGCATTTACAATCACAAAATTTTGCACAGACACCTCATGTGACCCAGGGAACGTCATAGACTATGTTTGGACAGGAAAATTTAACCCCGCGCTTTACAGTTACTCTCCAAAAAACATGCCTTCATTAAAGTAAATGGAGCCTGGAACTACAGATTATTAATGGGAGCTGTGATTGGTTGCTATAGGAACAAAAGACATTCATAGTATAAGAAGCTTATATGTGAGGTAATAAGATGTCGGGGGGAGATGGATAGAGAGAGACAGAGCGAAATAGACAGAGACAGAGAGAGACAGACAGGGAAAGAGACAGAGAGATAGAGACTGACAGGGAAAGAGATAGACAGAGACAAATGGTGAAAGAGACAGATAGAGACAGACCTGGAAAGAGACAGAGCTGAAAAGAGACAGACCGGGAAAGAGACAGATGGGGAAAGAGACAGACAGACAGGGAAGGAGGAGACAGAGAGACAGACAAAGATAGATGGGGAAAGACACAGACCTTGATAGAGACAGATGGGGAAAGAGACAGAGAAATATAGACAGACGTAGGCAGACAGGGAAAGAGACAGACAGGAAAAGACACAGACAAAGAGACGGAAAGACAGACAGGGAAAGAGATAGACCTGGGAAAGAGACAGATGGGGAAAGAAAAATGACAGATAGAGACAGACAAAGAAAGAGACAGACAGAGACAGGCAGACGGAGAAAGAGACAGACGGGGAAAGAAACAGATGGGGAAAGAGGCAGACGAGGAAAGATGCAGACCTGGGAAGAGACTCCTGAAAAGAGACAGACGGGGAAAGAGACGGGGAAAGAGACAGACCTGGAAAGAGACAGACAGAGCACATTACTTGGCCAATTTAGTTTAATCTGTGTGAAATATCAGTGGTGTTGAAATATATGTTGTGAAATGCTTCTATTAGCTTAGTTTTTGCCTTTTAATAATTAGATTTTTATCTATTTGTTTTGTGGTTTTTGTGTGCAGAATAAATTTTTGTTAATACATTCTATTTTGTTAACAGCAGTTATTAACCTGGGCGAAGCCGGGTAGTACAGCTAGTGGAATAATAAAGGGTGAAGGCAGTGTTATCTTCTGGGCAGCATTCTCCTCATAGCCAAGCAAAATGGATAAAAGAAGATTTATCCACCAGAAGGCATCTGCATTTGGCGAAATGTAGCCAAAATTGGATGCTTTTCTTTGTAAGAAAAGTTTTTTTCTTGCCACCCTAACTGGCAAGCCAGACATATGAAGAATATGGGAGATCATTGTCAAATGCAGTACCCAACCAGTACTTACCATAAATTACTGCTACTCCTTTAATGTTGCTGTAGGCCTCTTGGTTGCTCCGGGACCATTTTTTTTCTTGTGTTTTCATCAATTTTTGAGGGTTGTCCAGTACTAGGTAATGTCGTTGTTGTGCAAAATTTAAGCCACTTCTTGACGACAGTGTTCCATAGTATATTTAATGCCTTGGACATTTTTTGTATCTTTCTTCAGACTGATAACATTCAACAATAAGATCCCTTTGCTTTGATGCAAGCTGTTTACAGGCCATGGCATTTGTTGTAAAATTCAACTAATAAAATTTCAGAAAATCCTACTAGAACAGCTAAACGTTATGTGGGGTTAATCAGAACCATTGTAAATGAAGACAGCTGTGTACTGACTACTATTTAACATGAGTTTAAAAGTTATTGGCTAATTTTGAACATAACCGTACCCAATTATAAGATGGTGTTTACACGTATTTTATTTTTATTCCCCCCCCCCTCAAAATGATTTTAGTTTGTTTCTCAATGGAGTTGTTCATATTATTGGTTACATTAGAGGTTAAAAAGTTATGAAATGATTCTTCTTGGTATGAAATTTTTATATGACAAAAACCTGGCATTTTAATATCAATGTTTACATTTTTATATCCACTGTGGTTGGCAAGGTAAGTGAAAAAATCATAACTCATTTTACATATATTTTAATCAATTGTCAAGACAACAAATTTATAGTTCAGCCCGTGATCTTGGTCTTCTACATTTTATGATGTTTTCTTTCTTCTTCCTTCAGCTAAATTACCTGGGTCCGCCTTTCAACGATCCTGATTTTAACCCTCCACGTGCTATAGGACCAGAAACTATTCCTAGTGCTTCAGTAGACCTTCACATGTGGCGGAATCTGAATGACAGTCTGCGATTGGCAGAAAACCACCGGGCATACAGTGTTCTACTTTGCTATTTGCGTTCCATTGATAGCGAAGTAGCACGAACTGAGCTACGAAGGAGCTTGGGCCGCTTCTGTACAAGTTTACAGGGCCTTGTTGTTAGCATTGCTGGGGTAATGTCTTCACTTGGCTACAATCCCCCACCTGAACTTGCCACTTCTTCTTCTCCTCCAGGTTTAGGCTTTGGGAAGGGTAATGACTTTCTACGCAAGATGGAGGACTTTTGGCTACTCAAAGAGCTGCAAATTTGGCTTTGGAGGTCAGCAAAGGACTTTAATCGATTAAAAAGGAAAGTACCAGCAGTTGTGGCCTTTCGAATGGAATCCCGTGGCTTTTGAAGATATGGGACTGATGGAACAAAAGCACAGAATGAATTTATGGTTTTATTGTGTGACAATAATGTACTTTCTGATAAGTTCAGTAATATAGTCCTTGGGCACTTAGCTTCCTTGTCAATGAGACAAAAGATTGAACATTTAAAATCCACCAGACACAGCATGTCATAGAAAATGAGGTCATAACTATGCAAACATGGAAGCTTAAACTCTAAAGAGCCTACATTTGTATCTTGTCAACAACTAAGGCGGGGTTTGCACACTAAGACATCGCAGGCCGATGCTGCGATGCCGAGTGCGATAGTCCCCGCCCCCGTCGCAGCAGCGATATGTGGTGATAGCTGGCGTAGCGAAAGTTATCGCTACGCCAGCTTCACACACACACTCACCTGCCGTGCGACGTCCCTGTGGCCGGCGACCCGCCTCCTTGTTAAGGGGGCGGGTCGTGCGGCGTCACTGCGACGTCACACGGCAGGCGGCCAATCAGAGCGGAGGGGCGGAGATGAGCAGGATGTAAACATCCTGCCCACCTCCTTCCTTCCGCATATCCTACGGAAGCCGCAGTGAGGCCGGTAGGAGACGTTCCTCGCTCCTGCGACTTCACACACAGCGATGTGTGCTGCCGCAGGAGCGAGGAACAACATCGGACCGTCGCGTCAGCGTAATCATGGATTACGCCGACGCTGCACCGATGATACGATTACGACGCTTTTGCGCTCGTTAATCGTATCATCCAGCCTTTACACACTGCGATGTCGCATGCGATGCCGGAAGTGCGTCATTTTCAATTTGACCCCACCGACATCGCACCTGCGATGTCGCAGTGTGCAAAGTGCCCCTAAGAATGCATAAAAGAGGCAGAGGAGGAAGATGTTCATCAAAATGATGGAAACCTTATCCATGACCCAACTTAGAGAAACAAAGGCACTGAAGAAAGATGGTGGAGTCATGCACCTGTGCACATTTTTATTATTTATGGTTAAAAAGCTTTAACAAGCAATCTTTTATGAGATAGCTTTATGTTTTAGACAGATGTTGGGATTAGTATCCTCAGTTTAGTTTTGAAAATCTATGACAATATTGTATTAGAAAAACACGACTCAATGTAACCTTAATTTCAAAAGTACCAGTTGCTGATTGTCATAATCAGTGAGCCAACATGGCATCAAAAACATTGGTAGATTCTTCACTAGAGGATATTTCAAACAAGGCAAAATAATTACCTTCTGATAACTACATACAAGCAATGTTCTTCACCATAAACATAGAAAGAAGCATTGGCAGTAGAGATAACCTAATAAATTTGAGTGGTATTGAATTGTAGCCAAACTTTACAAAAACCACATATTCAGCAAAATGCAGATTTTTAGTAGATTCCTTAAGGCCCCGTTACATGCAACGTCGTATCTAACGATATATCGCCGGGATCACGGATTCCGTGACACACATCTGGCATTGTTAGCGACGTCGTTGCGTGTGACACCAACGAACGGCCGTTAACGATCAAAAATACTCACCTTATCGTTGATCATTGACACGTCGTTCATTTTCAAAAAATCGTTGATTGTTGCAGGACGGAGGTTGTTTGTCATTCCCAAAGCAGCACACATCGCTGCGTGTGACACCTCAGGAACGACGAACTACAGCTTACCTGCGACCGCCGGCAATGAGGAAGGAAGGAGGTGGGTGGGATGTTACGGCCGCTCATCTTCGCCCCTCCGCTTCTATTGCGCGGCCGCTTAGTGACACCGCTGTGACGCCGCACGAACCGACCCCTTAGAAAGGAGGCGCTTCGCCGGCAACAGCGACATCGCTAGGCAGGTAAGTCCGTGTGACGGCTCCTAACGATTTTGTGTGCCACGAGCAGCGATTTGTGCGTGACGCACAAACGACGGGGGCGGGTGCTTTCACCAGCGATATCGCTAACGATATCACTGCATGTCACGGGGCCTTTAGTCGTGAATTCAGCAAAGTGACAGATTTTGGCCATCATTTTTCTGAACTAAAAAGGGTGATAAAAAGGTTAAAAAAAAATAGAAAAAATCTTACACCCACCTTACCACTTGCCTCTCTGGCCCCTCCACTCCTCACCGTCACCCATCTTGTGTTTGTTACTCCTTCTGATCCTGTTCATACTGAGATCCTACATGTACATACAAGGTCATGGCTCATGTTGTGGCATCATGACATCATGCTTGTGCAGAACCCTCCCAGGCGTCAGGGCCGGAAGTCCTGGCTCTGTATGAAAGGCCCAGGGAACTTTGCACCCTTGGTATGGAAAAGAATGCAATGGGGACTGGACAGGTAACCGTGATGAGCCGAGGGGACAGATAGATGAGCAATGAGATGAGAATAAGGATTTTTTAATTTTATTTTTTATAAATTTATACATATTACATTTATTATTCTGTGGGGGTTTATAAAGACATAAAAAGGAACTTTAAGGGACATTAAATTTGCAAAGAATAACATCTCCGCAAATCAAAATTCCTGGGAAAAACCATGCAAACACACAAATTTGAATTTTGACTAATCCGCTCATCTCTAATTTGCAGCCAAAGCCAAGGTGCTCTGCTGTACAAAATTTCAATAGGTGAACTGTGTAATAAAAAGCTGTTGACTTATTCATTGATTTGGACAGATGTGACACATGGCACCTCTTCTTCACTATCAAGAACTTTATTAATGGGGTTGGCCAGTTTACTTTAACATGGAATTCTGAGTTAATGGAGGGAGTCCTTTGTTTTAATCCTTATCTCCTGGTGAGAGTGGAGATTGGTTACAAAGAGCATCTCTCTCCTTGTCTTTTTCTGTTTTACGAAGACAAAAAAACCCCACTGATTTGAATGAGTAGTTTGTAACACCTAAGTTTGCTTCTGATGGTGCTGTAAGGAAATTTAATTCTTAAAGAGGTTGTCCACTACTTTAACATTGATGGCCTATCCTTTGGATAGGTCATCAATGTCTGATTGGTCCATCACCCCATACCCCCACCGATCAGCTATTCTCGGTCCTGGCGGCTGTAGCAGGTAGCCAGAAAATCTCAGGTCCTGAGCTGTGCTATCTTCTGATAGTGTTGGCAGCAAGGTACTGCACATCCACCTCCTATTGATTTGAATTGGAAATAGATGTGCAGTACCTGGCTGTGGCCGCTATCAGTTGATGGGGCAGCTCCGGAACTGTGCATTTCTGGCAATCTGCTGCCAGTGGCAGCACCGAGAAGAGCTGATTGGCGGGGATACAGGTTGTCAGACCCCGGTCGATCAGACACTAAAGCGGGCTTTACATGCTGCGACATCGCTATAATTTGCTGGCAATGTCGAGCACGATAGCACCCGCCCCTTTCGTACGGCCGATATGTGGTGATCGCTGCCGTAGCGAACATTATCGCTACGGCAGCGTCACATGTACATACCTGCTCTGCAACATCGCTCTGGCCGGCGAACCGCCTCCTTTCTAAGGGGGCGGTTCGTTCAGCGTCACAGCGACGTCACACGGCAGGCGTCCAATAGAAGCGGAGGGGTAGAGATGAGCGGGACATAACATCCTGCCCACCTCCTTCCTTCCACATAGCCGGTGGAGGCCGGTGAGATGTTCGTCGCTCCTGCGGTGTCACACACAGCGATGTGTGCTGCCGCAGGAATGAGGAACAACATCACTAATAAGCAGAAAACGATTTTTTATTTCAGGACGACTTCTCCGCGGCAAACGATTTTGACTGCTTTTGCGATCGTTTAAGGTCGCTCATAAGTGTCACACGCTGCAATCTCGTTAATGACGCCAGATGTGCGTCACAAACACCAAGACGCCGACGATAATTCATTAACGATATTGTAGCGTGTAAAGCCCACTTAAGGATAGGCCATCAATGTTCAACCTCTTTAAAGTCATAAATCCTCACACAAAATAGTTCATTATTAATGGAACAAGACGGGTAACAATTTGTGATCACTATTTCAAGGCAATCCTTCCAACTAGTACAGAATTTTTAAAGTGGATACTAAGTGTTGCCTGTTACAGTAGGTGCTATGAATATTATAAAATAAACATAACAGCACCAATTTAATATGATTGGTTGTCTGTTTACTGCACTTGCATGCAGGGATGGAACTGATGGGTGTAAACCAGAGAACCAATTCACGTCTTATTTATATAATGAAACATTTTATTTAAGAGAAATCTGTTACCAGGTTGCCCCAATATAAACTATAGCCACCACCTTTAACTGGTCTATTACCACAGTCCATCAATCTGTGTATAATCCCCAAACTCCCTGTACATATCCAAAAACATATCTTTTAATATTTACCCGTGTCATATGCTCATCAGATGGGCACTATGGTCTTCGGTCTGCGTCTCTGCCATTGGCAAAGTTGCCTTTTTCCTGCATTTACTGATGTGGATATCCTATATCATTCATAGATCTCTGCAAATCTTGTGTACCGCCCCGCGGCCTCGGCTGCGACCGCTGAGCCGCTCGGGTCCGTGCTCGCACTGCAGGTGTGGCTTGAGCCAGTCATGGACCCGGGGGTCACGTCGCTCTGCAAGGGGGTTTGGCGCTACGCGCGGGGGAATGCGGGTGTTTGGTTTTGGGATGATTGTTCGTGACGCCACCCACGGGTTGTGGTGATGGTGGACACCACCACTGCGGTGAAGGTACGGGGACTCCCGGGAGCGGTGTAGTGGCGCAGCTAGGTGTTGACCCCTCCGTGGGTAGGGGATGTTGGTCCGGGGCCCGGTTGTGCGAGGGCCGGGGTGCAGGGCGCAGGGCCGGATGGCACTGGTGTACGCACGATTAAACCACACAGAGTCACTGGTAAACCAAACGGAGGTATGAACGGGGCCCGCAGCCGGCTGCAGCTTCCTAGTCAGGTTGGCAATGTCCGCCTTTCTCCTGCACTTGTGTTTGTAGTGTGACCACTGTGCCTGGGCACTGGTAGTCCACTCCCCGGCGTGTATGTGTCGTAGGAGCCCCTTTTGCCCGCAGACGCTGGCCCTTGGATCTCTGGCCTCTGGCGGTGGCTCTTATCCGGATGGGTTGGGCTGTTGCCTTCAATCGGGACTTTGGTGGGAATGAACCCCTGAGGTCCAGACCGCAATCAGTTAATCTGACTATGGTGGTGGCGTATAGCCTAGTTCGGGGTCTGAGTACCCTGTCTGGTGCTCCGGTATCCTGTTGGCTCCCCGGTTCGGTTCCGGTGGGCCACTACCCTGTCCCGGTCCCTCACGGTTCCACCGGTTGTATTCCCGGTCTCCTGCAGGCGGCCACTGCCGTCTGCCTGCCTGACTGATCTGGGGTCCTAGGCTCCAGCCCAGGCCCCAAGCAGAATTGTACTCCACTACTCTCCACTCCACTGTACTGAACTGGACTTTCTACTGTTTTCCTGCCTCAGGCCAGCAGACTCCTGGGTGGGCGTGTCTTTCCGCCTGACTCCGCCCACCTGGTGTGCCTGTCTGACTCTGAGGGAGGCAATCAGGTCTTTGTAGTTGACTGATGGTACCTTTCTAGTGTGGGGGTGTATGTGGTGAGTGTAATGACCTGTGACCCCTGGGGTCCAGGGCGTCACATTTGCACCCTCACAGTTGAAGCGCAGGCCTGCACAGGCGCATATTGCTCTGCCCTGGTCCTAGTAAGTGAAGTCAGCACCAGCACATTACAGGTCTTTGCATTACCATTAGTAGGGTAGAGCAAAGTGCGCCTTGTAGGCCCATGCTGAAACTGCACAGGTGCAAGATTCGCAATGTTCCATGGATGACATAGGGCATCATTCACAGCAGGTTGAGCGCAGAGAAAAGTGCTGAGGATGTGCAGAACACAGACTAACGATGCCCATCAAACCAGACCATACAAAATTAACTCCTTCACCCCCGGGAGATTTGCAGTTTTTCGTTTTCGTTTTTTGCTCCCCTTCTTCCGAGAGCCATAACTTTTTTATTTTTACATCAATCTTGCCCTATGAGGGCTTGATGTTTTGCGGGAAAAGTTGTACTATTAAATGGAAGCAAAATTGCAAAAATATTTGCGATTGCACGATTGCTTTTGTGGTATTTTATTCACCGTGTTCCCTATATGGTAAAACTGATGTGTTGGTGTGATGCCTCAAGTCGGTTCAAGTTCGTAGATGCTAACCATGTGTAGGTTTACTTTTATCTAAAGGATTATAAAAATATCAAATTTGTCCAAAAAATGAGGTTCACTTTTTATGCCATTTTCTGCGACCCATAGCGTTCCAATTTTTTGGGATATGGGGCTCCGTGATGGCTTTTTTTTTGCATCTCGAGCTGACGTTTTTAACGGTACCATGTTTGCGCAGATGCTATGTTTTGATAGCCTGTTATTGCATTTTGCGCAAAATTTTGCGAAGACTAAAAAAATGTAATTTTGTCGTTTGGAACTTTTTTGCCACTATTCCGTTTACTGATCAAGTTAATTGATTTCATATGTTCATTGATCGTGCATTTTTGAATGCAGCGACACAAAAATGTGTATATTTTTTATTTTTTAACCATTTAATTTTCAATGGGGTGAATGGGGAGTGATTTTAACTTTTAGGTTTTTTCATTTTTTTAATTCTTTAAATGTTTTTTTAATTTTTTATTTTATTTTACTAGTCCTACTATAAGGATCTGATCCCTTGTTCACTTCTGCTGACCAGAGCTGTACAGTTCTGATCAGGTGAAATGCTGCATTGCTGTTACAGCCAGCGCTCTGTCAGCTGTAACAGGAACTACGTCATGATATCAACAGGAGTCATCACATGACCCTGTGCTACCATGGCAACCACCGGCTCCCCGTGATCGTGTCACGGGGCCTCCGATGGCGGCGGAGAAAGGCAATTTCCCCACCACAGCACATTTTGACAGCACGATTTAAGGGGTTAACAGGCGAGTGTGGATTACAGAGCCACAAATGTCTTCTGATCAAATCGGGGAACACCACCGCAGGAGCCGGCGGTGATTACACCGACAATATCTAGGATGTAACCAGTTCGTCTAATGTTGGTAAGAGGTTTTAACATATAGTACAGTAGACTTATAAAAAGTAGTTTTTTCACAATACATGATGAGTTGGTGTCTTCTCTACAGGGTAATGGACTGCGGTAATAGATCAGGTAAAGGTGGAGGCTTTAGTTTATAGTTGGAAAACCTGGTGACAGGTTCTCTTTAAAGAAGCAGTAAGAAATATCATACAGACTGATTTCAACAATATTTAACGTTAAGTCAGAAATGATAATATCTCTGATGTATATTGTTCAATACTTAAAGGCCTTGTGTGACAACACTCTTGGTTCCTGTTCTCTTCTAGCATATTATGATCATATATGGAAACACTGGGACTCATAACAACCATTTAGAATCTAGCTTTCATTATTGTAGTATGAGTCTACTTATATAGCAAGCGCAGCGTTAAAGAGGACCAGCAACCAGGATTTTCCTATATAAACTAAAGTTAGTGCTATACTGGCGCTATCATGCCGATTCTAAGCATACCTTTAGCTTTGAGATCGGATGTATAGTTTCTGAAATACAGGCAAGTAAAGTTTGTGAAATGCACTGTTATTCGATGAGAGGTGCAACGGAATAGGTGGGTTGGTTAGTTATTACTGCCCCTGTGTGCTGCCTGTCCTTCCTCCCCCTGTCTGTTATTACACAGGTAAGAAGGAGGGAGGAAGGACAGGTGGGGGGAGGACAGGCTGTCAGCCTGACAGGGGCGGGAATAGGTAGCAAAACCCGACACACCTATTTGATATTCCATAGCAACTCTCATCAATAACAGTGCATTTCACAAACTTTACTTGCCTATATTTCAGAAATCAGCATGATAACACCAGTATAGCACTGGCTTTAGTTTATATATGAAAATCCTGGATGTTGGTCCTTTTTAAAGGGGCTGTTCACTACTAGGACAACCCTTTCTGATTCCCCATGATTCCCACAGATAAAATAAATTAGCAAGAAAATTAAGATGGTGTAAAATTACCTAAAATTTTTGATAGAAATAGCAGGGCAATACTGATATGTGCGTGCCAAATGTAATTTTTATTAATGAATAATAAAACGTACACTGACAAACAACAAATAAGCCTGTAAAGAAACAGGCGATGTCCCAAAAAGAATTCACATAAGAGTCATAACCAGGGGAAAGGAAACCCCAATTACAGTTATCAATAAACTGTTTTTATGTGGTCATAAACCTCCCAAACGAATTCAGGGGGAGATATAGCTTAATTCAAAGCACACATAACAGAGAAAAACACATTCATGAGTATAGCCTAAACAAACTATCCCACTCAAAGCCTATTTGCTGGAAAAAGATGGTCTGTAGGCTGGAACCATGTATGAGTGAGAACATGCCCCTATAAAAATGATAAGGACAAATAAACAGCTATACACATAGAATGTATCCTATGATTAATTAAGTACTCAAAATGTCCATCTCAGATATAGGAGGGGGGGGTGACAGTTGTATCTTTAATCACAACCAAATCCCCTAGAAATTCCCAACAGAGATGACAATAACAACCATAGGAATGATATGCATAATAAGCAGCAAAAGAAAAAGGTCACCATAAAGCAGAGGGGGAGGCTCAGATATTACCGCCTCACCATACCCTCCTTAGTGGCAACTCTCTGACCTCAGTCATCAAAGCTCCTGGACCTCCTGACGCGTTTCGTTACACTCAGACAGTGGTCAGTAGAGCAGTTACATCTTACTCATGCATAATGCTGGGCCCATCTCTGTTGGGAGTTTTGAGGGTTTTGGTTGTGATAAAGATACAACTGTCCCCCCTCCCCCTCCTATATCTGAGATGGACATTGTGAGTCATTCCATTGTTCCATTGCAGCCATCTTCAAGCGTCATTTCTAAGAACATGATATACAGTATACACGTGTATAATGTGTACATAGTTGTAAGTACAAATATTCTATTTTTTTTTGTGGGATTATCTGTACGTCGTTTATTTTCATTATCTTATAGAAAGCAGTATCTAGTATGGTGATTTGGAAGAGCTGAACATTTAGGCCATATATGTAAATCGCCAGGCGGAATACAGTCCTACTGCAGTTCTCACGGACCAGCTTAATCTCTTCTGTGTTGAGGGACAATTTATGGGTACAGGGTACAATATTGTGGCACAATCATAAATGCTTAGCATCTCATCTATGAGTTCATCTTTCTACAGGAATCTATTTTTTTTGCAGATTTTATTTTTTTTTACTTGATCAAACTATAAAGGGTTTAATCCAAAAATCTCATTGAAACCTTTCTTTATAAAAAAAAAAAAAAAAATATAGTAATTATTGGTTTGGAGGTTTAAAATGAACAATTTGGGATAATTCTACATCATTCAAAGATGACTAGCTATGTTGTCTTTTCCAACCAGTACATTAGGCTATTTATCCTTGAATCAAATTTAAGCATCAACTAGACTCATCGAATGCAAGTGTGAACAGAGCCTAAGGTACTATTTAACACAGTTATCAGCTTCAAGGTGACAGATGGCCTGTCATTGGTAGGTCCTAATACAGCTATGCAATGATCATCACCAAACAGGGAGAAATTCTATCAATCATATTGTAAAAAGTAATCAGAGCATAATTCACAAAAAGTGCCTATAATGATGTCTAGACTGCCATCTTCACAAATAAGGCATTTTTTAAGCTAAAAAATGGAGAAAAGGAACATAGTAGAACATGTAAGAATGGTCCAGTGAAATATTTCAGCATTTTCTCCTAAGAAAAAAAAAAAATCCTTAAGTGATGGGTGAAGTAAAGCCTAATCTACCGCACCCAAATAATGGGTGACAAAGATTATGGTCACTTATTTCTGTAGCTTAACCAAAGGATCATCCTGTGGCCTGCTCCGCAGATGCAGAGGGCGTATAGACAGATACCTGTGTTGCCACATCCATATGCCACTTGTTTATTGTATATCGGTGTTGTGTATGAGCCCTCATTTTCACATATATATATATATATATATATATATATATATATATATATATATATTATATATATATATATATATATATATAAATTGTATGTACATATTTATTTATTACTGTTGAAATGTTATTTATTTTCTCCTTGTATTTATTGAGGTATCCAAAGAGATACTATACTTACAGGTATAAGACTGCTTCTTAATGACTTTGCCCTTGGTACATATGTAAACGGGGTGCACCTAATGGTGGCACCTGTTCAGCGCCCCCATATGCCTATAGGGAGGTCGGACTGTGTATATATATCTAAAATGGTTCATTCTCATTATCTGTTGTATTGGCATCCAAACATTTGTGTCACGTGACAACATACCATACATTATAGAGGTAAGTCTTAGAGTTATACATATGTTTTCGAATGTATAAATAATGTACTCAACACACCAGTACTAGTGGTATGAATACAGGCACAGCAAGTGTCTCAGGCTGAGTGTTTAATAAACTGATTATTCTTTACTTTGTGGTCGTGTAAGTCTGGCAGTATTTTTTTCGGGAGTGTAAGGTATACACCTGTGTGGATTAAACCGTATGAATATTTGAGGCAGAAAATGAAATCATGCCCTTCTCATTCCTTAACGGAATCTCCACCCAGTGTCAAGTTTCTGAAACCCAGCCAAGTTCCCTTGGAACAGATTAAATCAAGCCCATGATGTAATTGATAGAACAACAACCTTGATGTATGGTGATTGACCTGTTACGGCAACAGCCTGAAGCGGCAATGACAAAGCAGCAATCAGGGTGGTTCTGTAAACCGTACCATAGAGACTGTAGTCAAGGCACTGATTGTGTTGTCTGCACATGCTGAAAACACTTTACATGGAAATAGGGCAAATTACAACCAGTTTGGCTCTATAGCTGGCTATGTACAAATGATGAGATATTTGCTCACCCTTAGAATCATCGGAATCCCTGGTAGATCCTAATTTCAGTACACATGATCCATCTTGTTGGAAAATGACTGTGGGTAAAATCAAATAAGTCATTTATCAGAAACTATACTTAAAGGGAACCTGTCATCTGATTCATGCTGCCCACACCTAGAGCAACATGAATCAGTCACTGGCTTCACTATTGGTACATATTTCTCAGAAACACTTCAGCTTGTCTATGGCTAGGTTCACATTTCTGTTGTTTTGCATCAGTCACATGCGTTGCTTGACGCTTGTGACTGATGCGTAGTACAACGGATGACAAGAATTAGAATTCATTGTCGGACTCCGTTGTAAAAGAGAGAGCGATCAGCTGATCGTTCACAATAGCCGGCCGGCTTTTGAGAGCGAACAGATGATCTCCCGGCGGCCGGCTAATGAGAGCGATCAGCTGATCGCTCACAGCAGCCGGCCCCTGGGTGATTGGCCGATCGCTGACAGCAGCCAGCCGCCGGGTGATCAGCCGATCGCTCACAGCAGCCGGCCGCCGGGTGATCAGCCGATCACTCACAGCAGCCGGCCGCCGGGTGATCAGCTGATCGTTCGGCCGTGGAGAATGTGCGCGGGCGGGGTGGGTGGAGTCGAGTGCGGGGTGGGTGGAGCCGAGCGGGACCATGGCGCTGAGGACGTCAGGTGAGTGTGTGTGTGTGTGTGTACATGCCGAATGCGGGAGGGGGTGGAGCCGAGCGGGGAAGTGTCAGGCTCCCTGCACACGTAGCCAGGGTAAATATCGGGTAACTAAGCAAAGCACTTTGCTTAGTAACCCGATGTGTACACTGGTTAAGTGTGCAGGGAGCCAGAGAGAGCATGCGCAGCGAAATCCTATGGATTGCGCTGCTCAAAAAATGTTACAGGCTGCGTTCCTGCCGCCCGGCGGTCAGTCGTTCCACGACTGATCAGTCGGGCGGAGATTGCAACGCAGCATCATCAGTCACAATCAGCCGCTCATACAAGTCCATGGGAACAACGGAATCCACCAAACGGATTCCATTGTTTACCAGAGCCGCGGATTGTGACTGATACAAATTGACGGAAATGTGAACCTAGCCTAAGACAGTAAACTTTAAAGATGCAGAGATGAGATTAGTCAGGTGTCGCCTTCTGCCAACTTTTCCCAGTGATGCTAGAGGTCAATGACAGGTCTCATTTATACATGAAGGAGTGACCTTGCTATAACTTGCCACAGCACTGGGAAGAGTCAGCCAGCGGTGGCGCTGGACTAGTCTGGTCTCTGGCCGATCTATAAAATATATTTTCTCTGAGATGTCAGGGTTTTGCAGAGAAAAATATACCTGGCTGCAATTGTGCTCCAAAGGTCCGTTGTTTGGACAGTATGAATCAGATGATAGGTTCCCTTTAATTTGTACTAAATTTTCATAGTGAAATGTTAATTGATAATGAGGAGGGCAATGATGTAAAGCGCTAATTGGAGTTTGCTATAAGCCTCCTAAACTAGCTGAGCAGGTACAGGGTGAAATGCTGCAACAAATAAAAAGGCAACAAATAATAATATTAATTAATATTAATTGGGTTCTTATTATGGGGGATTTTAACTATCCAGACATTCAGTGGCACATATTATCTTCTGGTTGTGCTAAAAGCTGCAAGTTCTTATCTTCTATTCAAGAAAATTACCTCTCTCAGATGGCAGATGAACCGTCCAGGGGAGATAATTTGCTAGATCTGGTCCTGTCAAATAGACCGGATACAATTTCAGATCTACAGGACCGGGAGCACTTGGGCACCAGCGATCATAATATGGTAAGCTTTAATGTAATATTCAATAGAACATTTCAAAGGGGGAATGCTAAAACCTGGAATTTTAGGAAAGTTGATTTCAACAAATTAAGGGAAAACCTTAATTGTGTAGATAGGGACAAAGTCATGGTAACTGGGGATACTGAACATAAATGGGGAAAGTTTAAGGATATACTTCTAGACTCTTGTGGAATACTTATACCCTCTGATAATAAAATGTCAAGGAATAAAAAGAATCCACTATTGATAAATAAGACTGTACAAAGTAAAAATAAGACAAAAACAAAGGGCATTCAAATTCTTGAAGGCTGAGAATACAGAAATAGCTCAGGAATATAAAGATCTCAATACGAAATGAAAAATTAAATCAAGCTAGGAAAGGTATCTACTGAAAAAAAAAATGTCAACAACATTAAAATAAATTCCCCAAAATGTTATAAACATGTTAATTACAAGAAGAAAAAAAGGATAGTAGAAATAGCCTCCATTCTGTTGGACTGTAAGTGGTAACATCTAGCTGCCTGAGAAGACTACTGATATGACAGAAAACAAAGTTTTTGCCTTTAGAAAAAAAGTCCACAAAAATGTGTTCACGTTTCCTGAAATGGGATACTTTAGCTGATCGGTGAAGTACATTCTTTTCTTGAAGCCTAGAGGCTAATAACTCAGATGATTTCTTTGAAAGTCCCAAATCTCTTACTAAATCATTCAATTTGGGTTGAGAAAACTGCTGAGGTGTTAAGGCCCCGTCACACTAAGCAACATCGCTAGCAACATCGCTGCTAACGAACAACGTTTGTGACGTTGCTAGCGATGTTGCTGTGTGTGACATCCAGCAACAACCTGGCCCCTGCTGTGAGGTCGTTGGTTGTTGCTGAATGTCCTGGGCCATTTTTTAGTTGTTGCTGTCCCGCTGTGAAGCACAGATCGCTGTGTGTGACAGCGAGACAGCAACAACTAAATGTGCAGGCAGCAGGAGCCCCAAATTTCCTTCAAAACAAACATATGTACTATCTTTCACTAAATCTGAAACCGGTAATGCTTTATTAACCCCATCTTCCTTCTCTGTCTGAACTCCTGCCTCCCTAGTGGGACCACTTGATACCTCAGTGCCAGACTGACATTGTGTGACCCCACTGTACCCGACTGCTTATTTGCTAGCCATCCAAACACTAGTGGGCCCCATAAGCTGCAACCCAAAATATTATCAAATGCTCCTAAAAACTGGCAAGAAAACCTCCAAACATGTTAGCTTGTTGTATATTACATTGTAGGCCTAGCTACCCCTTTGCTAAATCTGAAAATGTTGATTGTACTTCTGGACTCAAGCAAGATAGTGACTCACGAAAAGAGCACCCACCGCATAGTACTGATGGAGCCGTCTGTCCAGCATCCCTCAAAGAAATGTCAAAGTGCCTGCCATAAAACCTAGTCAGGCCATGCACCTCCGGAACTATCCACCTGTACAGGAAAGAGAACAGAAGAAACACCAGTATGCTGCTCGACTCCACCAGCAGATGGTGATAAAGCAGCAGCATCTGTCTTTCTTGCAATGCTAATATTCAATAACCGTTCAGCAGATGGCGCTGAAAAATCACTCCTGTCACTTCTTAAAGCTCGAGCCTGATTACAAGGAGACTCAGCCTACATAGATGAAAACTGTCTGTAGCCTGCCGTTGTCACAGCCATGACCCTTCTTCTCCTATCTGCTTGATCTAACATCTCACGACTGCCAGATCAAAGATGCTAGGAAGTACTCACCAAAAGACTTCTGCCCCTCCTGTCTGGAGTATGCTTGCGACCCCCTTGGCTCCTCTCTGACGGGATCTTCATTCCAGCCACTTTTTTCCTCCCCGAGCTTCTCCTCTGTGCCCTGGTAGCTGCCCTCCCGGCATGATTTTCTCCCTCATGGCAGACTTCTGCACCACCCACCGACTGCAGGACTTGGACTTCACTACCTTCCTAGTTAGCCTCTTTTCAAGTAGGTAGGGAGACACTGCACCATCTCTGCTGAGAAACAGGTGATGAAGAGGGGCTAAGCCTTGTAGGGAATTTAGAACGCCGTGTCTTTGGTGCTCTTGTGGAAGAAGGGGTACTTGTAGCACTCAATATAGCAAGCACTGTGGAATTAACAGCGCTATATAAATGAATAAATATTATATTATTATATAATCTGTTGTTGTATCCAAGTAGATCCTTGCTGAGCTGCCAGCTTCTGATGCAGGCTATCAACTGCTCCAGTTTGGACATGATATGACATCAAATGTTTTTACTGCACAATGGTGTCTCAAAACTGCCAACAGCATGAACAGTACATACCAAAAGTTTGGATACACCTTCTCATTCAAAGAGTTTTCATTATTTTCATGACTCTGAAATTTGTAGATTCACATTGAAGGAATCAAAACTATGAATTAACACATGTGGAATGAAATACTTAACAAAAAAGTGGGGAAACTGAAAATATGTCTTTTATTCTAGGTTTTTCAAAGTAGCCACCTTTTGCTTTGATTACTTCTTTGCACACTCTTGGCATTCTCTTGATGAGCTTCAAGAGGTAGTCACCGGAAATGGTTTTCAGTTCACAGGTGTGCCCTGTCAGGTTTAATAAGTGGGATTTCTTGCCTTATAAATGGGGTTGGGACCATCAGTTGTGTTGTGCAGAAGTCTGGTAGATACACAACTGATAGTCCTACTGAATAGACTGTTAGACTTTGTATTATGGCAAGAAAATAGCAGCTAAGCAAAGAAAAACGAGTGGTCATCATTACTTTAAAAAATGAAGGTCAGTCAGTCCGAAAAATTGCGAAAACTTTGAGAGTGTCCCCAAGTGCAATGGCAAAAACCATCAAACGCTACAAAGAAACTGGCTCACATGAGGACCGCCCCAGGAAAGGAAGACCAAAAGTCACTTCTGCTGCGGAGGATAAGTTTATCTGAGTCACCAGCCTCCGAAATCGCAGGTTAACAGCAGCTCAAGCTAGAGACCAGGTCAATGCCACACAGAGGTCTAGCAGCAGACACATCTCTAGAACAACTGTTAAGAGGAGAATTTGTGCAGCAGGACTTCATGGTAAAGTAGGTGCTAGGAAAGAACTGCTAAGGACAGGCAACAAGCTGAAGAGACTTGTTTGTGCTAAAGAACACAAGGAATGGACATTAGATTATGCTTTGGTCTGATGAGTCCAAATTTGAGATCTTTTGGATCCAACCACCGTGTCTTTGTGCGAGGCAGAAAAGGTGAACGGATGGACTCTACATGCCTGTTTCCCACCGTGAAGCATGGAGGGGGAGGTGTGATAGTGTGGGGGTGTTTTGCTGGTGACAATGTTGGGGATTTATTCAAAATTGACGGCATACTGAACCAGCATGGCTACCACAGCATCTTGCAGCGGCATGCTATTCCATCCGGTTTGAGTTTCGTTGGACTATCATTAATTTTTCAACAGGACAATGATCCCAACGCACCTCCAGGCTGTGTAAGGGCTATTTGACTAAGAAGGAGAGTGATGTGGTGCTACGCCAGATGACCTGGCCTCCACAGTCACCAGACCTGAACCCAATCGAGATGGTTTGGGGTGAGCTGGACCGCAGAGTGAAGGTAAAAGGGCCAGCAAGTGCTAAGCATCTCTGAGAACTCCTTCAAGACTGTTGTAAGACCATTTCCGGTGACTACCTCTTGAAGCTCATCAAGAGAATGGCAAGAGTGTGCAAAGAAATAATCAAATCAAAAAGTGGTTACTTTGAAGAACCTAGAATATAAGACATATTTTCAGTTGTTTCACACTTTTTTGTTAAGTATCTCATTCCACATGTGTTAATTCATAATTTTGATGCCTTCAATTTTCAATTTTCAAATTTTCAGAGTCATGAAAATAAAGAAAACTCTTTGAATGAGAAGGTGTGTAAAAACTTTTGGCCTGTACTGCATATCAACCCCTTATCTCAAAACCACCCCACGAAGATTCTCTCATGAGTAAAAAATCTATTCTACACTCTAATACCACTCTTAGCTGCATTTAGTGTAGGGAAAGCTGACGGAGTAGGAATAGTGTATTAGAGGCATGTAGGCAAGCATTCTAGTCTTACAAATATCTTGCTGCTGCTACCTAAAAAGCTCTTTTCTATTCTCTAATAATACTGCTCTAAGCCTTATTTAGTGTACGGAAAACTGATGGAGAAAGGATGGTGTATTAGAGGCATGTTGGCAGGGATTCTAGCCTTACAGAGCTTGCTGCAGCTACATTAAAATTCAATTTTATTCTCTAATAATACTGCTCTTAGCTGCATTTAGTTTGTAGGCCAAGTTGATGGAGAATGGATAGTGTATTAAAGGCCTGTAGGCAGGGATTTCAGCCTCACAGACGTTGCTGGTGCTACCTAAAAATCTATTCTATGCTCTAATAATAACGGTCTTACCTGTATTTCGTGTAGGACAAGTTGATGGAGAAGGGATAATGTATTAGAAGACTGTAGTCAGGGATTCTAGCCTTACAAACCTTCCTACTGCACCCTAAAACCAAAAGTCCTTTTCAGGCCTACATCTATTTTTTCCCTATTAATGTTCCTATTAGCCGCATTCCATGTAGGGATAGCTGTTAGACAAGGGATAGTTTTGGATTAGAGACATATAGTCAGGGGATATTGCTTTACAGTCTTCTATAGGTATACTGATGATGCAAACTAACTGCATCAGTCAGGATATGGGTGATATTATGGGAGAAGTGCATGTGTAAGTGGGGACAGCACACCGGGAAATACATTGGCGGCTGGGTACTTAATACTGCAGGAAAGCTGCTGCCGTCAGGTTGCGGAAAGCCTCAGAGTCCACAAGCTTAAACGGCAACAATTCCAGGGCAAGCAGTCAAGATATGCAAGTACATAACATCCTGCGTATTTACACCATCTCCACAAAGTCCACATGCAAAGCTTCCTCATGAGCAACCAGCATTTCAGTAGACACAGAAGCAGGATGGTGATGCTGATTATGATGAGAGAAAGAGAGAGAAAGAGAGGAAAAAAAAAAGATCCGGATCGTGCAGCCGGATTCCCGGGTCCAGATTGGACCCGGATCGGACACTGAAACCGTGCGGATCCGGACTTTTACAGTTTGGATCCGCTCAATACTACTTACCAGTCCAAAGATTTCCCAACAAAAGTCTCCAGCCCAACCACCCACACACAGGAGTTCTGGCTGCCTTTTTATGCTGTCCTAATTACGCACCTGTGCATCACAGAACCTGACCTAGAAGAAAAGATTCAGGCCAGGATTAATCTCTTCACTGCTGCTCACCAGTTCACAGACCACACACTAGGAGGGATATAGCTCCAATTAATCACCATCCCCTTTACTGCTTCACAGTGCATAGAGCATAAAGTGGAGGCTGTTTCTTTCTTTATTTTGCTTTATGTACAAGTCCTTATCCAGGAAAGAAAGTTCCTTAACATTTTTCCTACTGAAATCCAGTTTAGCTTCGGTTTTGTATGTTTTATTTTTAGTCCGTAAAAGTGGCGTAATACTCTGATAACATTGTTTCAGCAGCATCTTGGGATTCAGAGATGCATCCAGGCATCTTCCCCGTGCTATTCCTATTCCCTTTCAAAGGTGTTTGAATCCATTTCAGTAATTTCCAGGCCTCCCTCAGACTTCCTGGGGTGTCTGCCGAAAAATGCTCATTTTTCATTGACTTCCATTATGCTCGTTACTCGAGATGAGCACCCGAGAGTTAGAAATTTCTCGGATTGAGTAACGAGCACCTGGGAATTTTACTACTTGCCCATCACTAATAGGTAGCTCATGGTGATCATGTGGAACCATGTCTGAAGACATGGCAATCCATGAAAATGCCTGATGTAGCTGATAGAAGGGCACCAGGACTCATCACCGCAGAGGATTTCGCTGCTCCCTCGCAACTACAATCGCTGTCATTTGCTGTTCAATCCTGTATAAAGTGTTTTTATTTGATTTTCAAAGTTTATGAACCAACATTTAAGGAGGGGGGGAAGGTTTAAGAAAGTTAACTTTATTGGGAAAACCTCGGAAAGATTTTGGGGAAAAAAAGGGGGGGGACAGTAAGGGGAAAGGAATGAACAGTTTACATAATGATCACATTTTAAAACAATTTACTAAGTTTTACTAAAAAATTTTCCCATGCTTAATTACTTAAGAAAAGAGAACAATCATTCTAGATGTTTTTTAGTTGCAATGGACTCGTGAAGATATCAGTCCAGGGTTTCCATCTTATGTTATATTTTCCTATTTGTTTTCCTCTTATTGCAAAGTTAGACAGAGTGTCCTTGCATAACACGTACGAATATATGATATCATTTATGGAAGGCACATGAGTTTGTTTCCATTATGAAGCGATGGCTAGTTTGGTTGTTAACAAGATGTGGCAAATTATATGTCTGAATTTGACTGGGACTTGATCCAAACCTATTGAGAAAAGGACTAACTGAGGGGTTAAACTAATATTTAGTTTAGTAAGTCTTAAAATTAAATTTATGATGTCCCTCCAAAGAAGGTCAAGTTCCTTACAGGACCAAAATATGTGCAACAGATTACCTATCTCGCCGCAATTTCTCCAACAGTCAGATGAACAATTGGGGTTTATTATGTTTAATTTATAGGGAGTAAGATACCACCTTGAAAGTACCTTGTAATGAGTCTCTTGGAGAGTGATACAAAGCGAATTTGAGTAAGTTATTTCTAACGCTTTCCAAAGCTGATCCTTGTCAAGTATAATATTGAGCTCATTTTCCCATCCTGTTATGTTCGTGCCTTTGTTAATTCCCATGTCCTCATTAATTTTATTATATATTATATTTGTTTTCCAGAATAAAAGACTTGAGGGATTATTTAGGAGGTTGGTTATGTCTATAGGGAGTGTAAAAGTAGTTTTCTCTTTTATTAAATAGTGATTAATATTTTCCCAGTTTATAATTTCTGAGTTGGGGATTTTATACTTAGACTGTATTGTCTGAAAAGGGGCTAAAATATCCTCTTCTATGATTCCAATAAGATTACCAATTCCTTGTTTTTTCCACTCCCTAAGGTTAAATCCTGGTCCAATAAGATCCAAGACTTCTAGTGGTATATATTTTAAAGACGTTTTATCCTGAATCTTATCAAGCAGGTTTAACAAGTATTTCCATGATAGAATAGTGGTTTTTAATAATTTATTTTTGGGAACAGGTTTCTTTTTAACTATTAAATGTGAGATAATTAAGGCTTGTAGAGATTTGTTTTTATTCAAGAACTTTTCGATTTTCAACCATGAAGATCTGTCATTTTCCTGCAGCCATCTTTGGCTCATTTTGAGTATACTAGCATGGTAATAGGCAAAGAGATTTGGGAGGCCCAAACCTCCTCTCTTTTTATGTTTCACCAATATATTTTTTGCCACTCTTGGTTTGTTGTTGTTCCAAACAAAGGCTGTTAGAATTTTTTGAAACTTTTGAAACGTTTTCTTTGGGCTGATTAAAAGGATTGACCTAATTATATATAAGAATTTGGGTAAAATGAACATTTTGAAAGCTAATATTTTCCCCATCCAAGACAGCTCTGTTTTTTTTAATTTTCAAAACGTCTTGCTGAATTGTTTTGTATAGGTTTGCCATAGTCATTTGAATAATATCCTTGACAGGTTTCGTTAGATAGACCTGGATACGAAACTTGTATTTTCTCCCAGTTAAATGATAATTCCTTTTGCATGATCTCCTGCAATTCTTCATCAAGACAAAGTCCTAAGATTTGTGACTTTGGTTCATTCACTTTGTACAAGGAGACCATAGAAACATTTTTTAAGGTTTTTATCAAATTTCTGGTTGAATTCAGTGGGTCCGAAATAGTGATAAGAATATCATCAATGTAGATTTGTATTGCCTCTTATTAAGACTTATCCCTTTAATTTTCCCATTGAGTCTTATACCCTCTGCCAATGGCTCTATCAATAAGGCAAATAGACTTGGAGACAAGGGACACCCTTGTCTGGTGCCATTTGAGAGGGGGAAACTGTCAGATAGTTGATTGTTTGTATAAATTCTCGCTGATGGTGACGTGTATAATGCTGTGATGCAGTTTAGTATTTGGTCTCTAAACCCAAATTTCTTTGGGTGGCAAATAAAAAACCCCAGTCTACCCTATCAAAAGCCTGTTCGGCATCCAGAGCAAGAACTACTGAGGGAAATTTATTATTTTCTATATGTTTCATAATATTGATTACTTTCCAGGTTGCATCTGAGGTGTGTCTTCCTTTGATAAAACCAACCTGATCAAAGTTAACTAGATCAGGGATATAAGTCTGAATTCTTGAGGCTATTAATTTTGCCAGAATTTTTGTATCAGTGTTTAATAGGGATATTGGCCTATAGTTTGCTAAATCATCATGGTCGCCTTTCCCTTTTGGTAGGACTATAACCGTGGCTCTAGCATTTCCTTAGGAACCAAGCCTTCCAGAGCTGCTTTGTTTGAAAGCTTTGTTAGGTGAGGCAAAAGTAGTTGGGCAAAATGTTTATAATAATCATTTTGAAATCCATCTGGGCCTGGTGATTTCCCTAGCTTTAATGATTTAATTGTGTTTGCAACCTCCATTTCTGTATATGGCAAGTTTTAGTACTCCAAGTCAGTTTTGGAGAGTGAAGGGAGTTGCAGGGAGTCTAGGAACTTATTGATTAGGTCCTCAGTTGGATCTAACAAATTAGGGTCACTCTTTAGGTTGTATAATTTCAAGTAGTATTGGACAAAAGCTTCTGCTATGTCTTTTGGATGTTTACATGTTTGGTTTAGATTATTTTTAACTTGTAAGATTCTAATTTTGTTTCTTTGTTGTTTGATTTTAGTTGCAAACATTTTAGAAGGCTTGTTATTTGATGGTAGTGGTTTGTTTTGACCCTTTGAGTAATTTTATAATAATAATAATAATCTTTATTTCTATAGCGCCAACATATTCCGCAGCGCTTTACAATTCAGGAGGATAATATACAAACAAGTAACAGTTACAGAAAATACAATATTTAGAGGGAAAAAAAAGAAAAGAAAAACAACCCTGCTCGTGAGAGCTTACAAACTACAATGAGATATGGGGGGGAGGGCAAGGTACAAGTGCTTATTTACAATGACAATCCAGCCATCTCACGGAAATGGGGGATGGTTTCCTGGACTAGTTGGCCAGAGCCTTGAGATGCATTTGGGTGCCATGGAGTCTGATGTGGAGTTATGTTGTGAGAAGTTGTAGAGGGACTATGTGAAACGAATCTGATTAGGGAGTGTGATAGGCCGCCCTAAAAAGCTGCGTCTTTAGGGTGCGCCTGAAGCTGAGTAAGTTATGATTTGTCCTATCTTCTTGGGGTAGAGCGTTCCAGAGGGTTGGTGCAGCTCGGAAGAAGTCTTGGATCCGGGAGTGGGAGGTTCGAATTAGTGTGGATGTTAGTCAAAAGTCATTTGCAGAGCGTAGAGAATGGGTGGGGTGATAGACAGAGAGGAGGGTGGAGATATAGGGGGGTGCCACACTGTGGAGAGCTTTGTGGGTGAGAACATGCAGTTTGAATTGGATCCTATGATATATGGGCAGCCAGTGCAATGACTGGCATAGAGCAGAGGCATCCGAGTAGCGGTTAGCCAGATAGGTGACCCTGGCTGCTGAATTAAGGATGGACTGTAGAGGGGAGAGTCTAGTTAGGGGGTGACCAATTAATAGAGAGTTACAGTAGTCAAGGCGAGAGTGGATCAGGGCCACAGTGAGGGTTTTTGTCGTTTCCATTGTGAGAAAGGGGCGGAGTCTAGAGATGTTCTTGAGGTGCAAGCGGCAGGTGCGGGCAAGAGATTGTATGTGGGAGGTGAAGGAGAGATCAGTGTCAAGTGTAATACCCAGACAGCGGCCTTGCTGCCTAGGAGTTATTGTGGTGTCACACACAGAGAGGGAGATGTCAGGTTTAGGAAGGTTGGAGGACGGAGGAAAAAGAAAAAGATAGAGAGCAGACATGATATTGCAAACTGCAGTCAGGCAGTCGCTTGTGTTCTGTAGTACAGCGGGGGTGAGCTCAGGGGATGAGGTGTATAGCTGTGTGTCATCAGCATAAAGATGATACTGAAAGCCAAATCTGCTGATGGCCTTTCCAATTGGGGCAGTGTAGAGGGAGAAAAGAAGAGGGCTGAGGACTGAACCTTGAGGGACCCCAACAGTGAGAGGAAGAGGAGAAGATGTGGAGCCAGCAAATGATACACTGAATGAACGGCCAGAAAGATAGGAAGAGTACCAGGAGAGAACAGTGTACTTTAGGCCGATAGAATGGAGCATAGAGAGAAGGAGATGGTGGTCAACAGTGTCGAAGGCGGCAGAGAGGTCAAGAAGGATAAGCAGAGAGTGGTCATTGTTACGTTTTGCTGTCAAAAGGTCATTGGTCACTTTGACAAGGTCAGTTTCTGTTGTGTGTAAAGGGCGGAAGCCAGACTGTAAAGGATCTAGAAGAGAGTGAGAGGAGAGGTAGCGGGTGAGACGAGAGTAGACCAGGCGCTCAAAGAGTTTGGAGATGAAGGGGAGATTGGAGACTGGTCTGTAGTTGCTTGTGCAGAATGGATCAAGAGAAGGTTTTTTTAATAATGGAGTAATAATAGAGTGTTTGAGGGAGGAACGGAAGATACCAGAAGAGACAGAGAGATTGAAGATTTTAGTTAGGTGAGTGGTGACAACCGGAGAGAGGGACTGGAGTAGAGGTGAGGGAAGGGATCAGTAGGGCAAGTGGTGGGATGAGAAGAAGAGAGGAGCCTGGAGACTTCCTCCTCTGTGACTGGGTCAAATGTGGCAAGTGAGCTGGATGGGATAAGGGGAGGGATGGGATTCACAACGCTTGGTGGCTGGGAGCTGATCTCTCTGCGGATGTTTTCTATTTTCTGTGTGAAATACATGGCCAGGTCATCAGCATGAAGGTCTGTGATAGGGGTCTGTACTTTGGGACTGAGGAGGGAGTGAAAGGTGTTGAAGAGCTTTTTTGGATTGTTGGCTAGTGAGGAGATAAGGGTGGTGAAGTAGGTCTGTTTGGCAAGGTGAAGGGAAGAGTTGTAGGTCCTTAACATGAAGTTTAGTGAACTTGTAGTGGATGAAGTTTTCTGGTGTGCGAGTTTTCCTCCATAGGCTTTCAGCACTCCTGGAGCATCGCTGAAGAAATAGAGTTTGGGATGTGAGCCAGGGCTGTTTTACTCTGTGTTTGGTCTTTCTGAAGGTGAGGGGCGCTACTTGATCTAGTGTACTCCTGAGTATGTCATTGTAGTGCTTTACAGCCAGATCAGGACAGGAAAGTGAGGAGATAGGGGACAGTGTTGAGTGTAGAGAGTCTGTAAGTGTTTGAGAGTCAATGGCCTGTAGGTTTCTCAATGTGTGATAGGTGGGAGTGTGCTGGGGTGGGCGAGATTTTGTGAGCTTGAAGGAGAGGATGTTGTGGTCAGAGAGGGGAAGAGGTGAGATGTCAAAGTCAGAGATTGAGCAGAGGCGGATAAAGACCAGGTCAAGGGTGTTACCATCTTCATGTGTCTCAGTGGATGAGAACTGTGAGAGGCCAAGGGAGCTGGTGAGAGATAGAAGCTGGGATGCAGATGGGGAGGAGGGGCTGTTTATGGGTATGTTAAAATCTCCTAGGATAAGGGTTGGTAATTCTGAGGACATGAAGTGCGGCAGCCAAGCTGAAAAGTGGTCAAGAAACTGGGTGGGTGAGCCAGGTGGACGGTATATGACCGCCACTCTGAGGGACAGTGGATGGAAGAGCCTGAGAGTGTGGACCTCAAAGGATGGGAATGAGAGTGATGGAGCTGGGGGGGATGACCTGGAAAGTGCATAGTGGGGACAGAAGTAAACCGACTCCACCACCATGTCTGTTTTCAGGTCTTGGTGAATGGGAAAAATGTAAACCACCGTGAGAAATGGCGGCAGGGGAAGTAGTGTCAGAATCCAGAATCCAAGTTTCAGTGAGGGCTAGAAGGTTAAGAGAGTTATTGAGAAAGAGATTGTGGATGTAAGAAAGCTTGTTACATACAGACCGTGGATTCCAGAGAGCACAATTTAAAGAGGGAAGTGAGGGTGTACAGGGAATGTTAATAATATTATCAGGGTTTCTATGGGAGGTGGGGGAGGGGGTAAAGTTAGTATGGGGTGGACCGGGATTTGGAGAGATATCACCTGAAAGAAGTAGTAGTAGAACGAGAAAGATCAGATGGTTTTTGAACTTGTGGCATGGCTTTTTGTGTAAGACCCTGGAGCATGAGGGATTGAGATTTATTAAATAGGTGAAAAGAGCCTGGGAGCCATACATAGGAGAGGGGAGGAGAGAGGGGCTGATGTGGATGAGTGGTGATAGAGGGTGGGACAGGGCGGTGAAAGTGGACAGTAAAGGCACATAGAATGATGGAGATAGGAATAATAGTCAAGGTGGAAACAGACGGTGTCAAAGAGTAGTTTACCTGCCTCCTGCCCTGACTAACTGCCATTGAAATAACTGCCAGGCACTTAGCAACACTGGCACTTTGCAATAGATGGCACACATGCAGCACCTTGCACGTGTGCACCCCTTATGAAAGCCCCAAATATATAGGGAGAGCAAGAGGAATAGGTAAGGGGGATTGTGGGAGGCCTGCTTGTTAAGGGAAATTAACAAAAGGTAATCACACCAGGGAGTAATTAGTGAATCAAAGGGAACAGAACATTTTACATCCAGCCTGACTCCAGACTGCACAAGTCACACCTTCCACCACCAGATAACATTTTCAAAGAGGAAACTTGTCATACATCAGTGAGTATCAAACTTAATGTAAAGGTGACATAGCAAAGGTTACAGCACGCAGGGTTATAGATGTACCAGGATAGAGGGTTCAGATTAGATATACTGCAGGACACATGGAAATACAGCACGCAGGGTTATAGATGTACCAGGATAGAGGGTTCAGTTGAGATACATACCTCCCAACTTTGAAAGAATGTAAAGAGGGACAAAAAATGCCCATGACCACGCCTCTAACCACGCCCAGTCAGCAGTGACAATCATTGTTTTAGAAACAATTAAAAAAATATACATAGGATTTATTTCTAAGTAGTAAATTAAAATATAAATGCAAACTTGGCCGTGTTACTTTTAAACTAGAATATTTTAGACCACAAAATTCTGTTTTAAAGCAGATCTTTCCCCTAAATCTGCCCCATGTACAAAACTGCAGACTTCATGACAGAACCGCTCTTTTAGATAAAATATTTGTAATACTGTGCTTTTGGTTAATGGGAGGAATTAGTGAATACGGGCGACTTACTGTTCTGATTCTTCCAATTGTGGAGACACGGGGTCAGACACGGGGTCAGTGGGTGCTCTCCTGTGGAGACACGGGGTCAGTGGGTGCTCTCGTACGCTGATCCAGTCGCCTTTAAAAAGACATTGAGTGAAAGTCCGGCTCACTGAGTAAAGGTGCTCAGGGGAAATTGCACGTATAAAATTATATAGAAAACCCCGGCACACAAAAGGTGAAACTTGAAATAACTTTTATTCAGTTTTTATTCAGTTTTTTAAGTTGACGTTTCGGCAAAATTTGCCTTTTTCAAAACTAAAGAAATAAACATATATACAATTATTAGTACCATAAATACATAGAATATTATTAATCATATTCATATAAATCATGATAACATCATATATACCTAATAAAGTCATGGAAGTATATATATCTTGTGAAGAATGTCTTGAGACTTGACAAGGATATTTATCTAAAATAAAGGCCCATATATTAGAAACAAACACAAAAAGATTTTTCATTGAATATAGAGGAAATTTCCATATATATATACACATGTCAAGATCTCCCTTGTGGGACAAGAATAAAACAAGGAATACCAGAAAAGTACATCCATATGTAACAATAAACTGATTGGATTACCTTAAATGGCATAAATAAGAAATCCTAGTGAGGATATAGGAAGCAGATGCCACAATAAAGGTAAACTGAAAAGTAAAGACATAGCGGTCAAACAAGGAAAAAAGGCAATTCCCATAGAAAAACAATTCCCATAGAGAGACAAAGCGCCAAACCATTACCTGTACCCTGGGAGATCAGTGGTGGAGTGGAACGAAACAGAGCCGCAGTGAGGTTTAAATACCTAGTGAGGGCGGGCCAACCAAATTGATTAATCCACGGAGGAACGCATGATGACACGCAAGCTAGCGCATGCGCGATGAATGCGGAAGTACGCGCATGCGCAATAGCAAAAGAACCAGTGAAATGGAGCGCATGATGAGACGCAAGCAACACGGAAGTGCGCGCATGCGTGAATTAGAAAAAAGAGAGTGGTGAGACGGGGTGACCCGGATAGAAGCTCCATGTTAAACGAAGAAACCTCATCGTGTCTAAAAAGAAACAAAAAAGGAAATATAAGTAACAGTAACCATATAATTACTAATTAGAAAAAACTGTAAATAACATTGGCAAGATTACATCAAACACTAAGGCGTACTATATATGAATATAAATATTAGGTTTCTTCGTTTAACATGGAGCTTCTATCCGGGTCACTCATCGCGCATGCGCTAGCTTGCGTGTCATCATGCGTTCCTCCGTGGATTAATCAATTTGGTTGGCCCGCCCTCACTAGGTATTTAAACCTCACTGCGGCTCTGTTTCGTTCCACTCCACCACTGATCTCCCAGGGTACAGGTAATGGTTTGGCGCTTTGTCTCTCTATGGGAATTGTTTTTCTATGGGAATTGCCTTTTTTCCTTGTTTGACCGCTATGTCTTTACTTTTCAGTTTACCTTTATTGTGGCATCTGCTTCCTATATCCTCACTAGGATTTCTTATTTATGCCATTTAAGGTAATCCAATCAGTTTATTGTTACATATGGATGTACTTTTCTGGTATTCCTTGTTTTATTCTTGTCCCACAAGGGAGATCTTGACATGTGTATATATATATGGAAATTTCCTCTATATTCAATGAAAAATCTTTTTGTGTTTGTTTCTAATATATGGGCCTTTATTTTAGATAAATATCCTTGTCAAGTCTCAAGACATTCTTCACAAGATATATATACTTCCATGACTTTATTAGGTATATATGATGTTATCATGATTTATATGAATATGATTAATAATATTCTATGTATTTATGGTACTAATAATTGTATATATGTTTATTTCTTTAGTTTTGAAAAAGGCAAATTTTGCCGAAACGTCAACTTAAAAAACTGAATAAAAACTGAATAAAAGTTATTTCAAGTTTCACCTTTTGTGTGCCGGGGTTTTCTATATAATAAGCCTTTAAAAAGACAGCAAGGCCCAGGGCTCATCCCAACTGAACGCCTGACATCCTTAATCCCTCCCTCTCCCCCTCAGCTGTGATCCGACGGCAGGATCAGATCACAGTGTAAAGGCTCACGCTCATAGCACAGCAGGAGCCGAGGGTCATTAGCATATTGCATCACATGTGATATGCCAGTGTGACCTCAGCTTGGTATGTGCACAGTGCAGAAAAGAACGCACCCTCTGGCAGACTGGACAAATGTAAACACTGTGTTTGTCCCAAAAAAAATGCATCCAAAACGCATGCCTTTTGAATGCATTTTCCATGTGTTTTGTATGCATTTTTGGCAGTGCATTCCCCCGTCAATTCAGCTCTGCTACATGCCCGCTGACAGCAGACACAGACAAAGTTGCACGATGAGAATGAACTCGGATGAATTTCACTCGACTTCATTGTCATCCCGCGGCTCGGTCTGTGTGTCGCGTCCTGGTTAGCGGTCACCCGTGAAGGACTCACCGGTGACCGCAAATCCCCTGAGTGACTGAAGTGAGCAGCGCGGTCAGCGATGCCGTCACTCAGGTTACCCGCGGCCAGCTGGAGTCCTCCATCTGAGACCGCAACTCACCTGTGATGTCATCGCTGATCGCGCTGCTCACTTCAGTCACTCGGGCAACTTGCTATAACAGTTTGAGCATCCAGCGGTGGCCGCCGGTAACCTGAGTGACTTCATCGCTGATCGTGCTTCTCACTTCAGTTGCTGCGTGGAGCTGATAGAGAGCGGTCTGGTCTGTGGCCGCTCCTGTCAGCTTCATGTAGCAGAGCTGGATGCGTCGCGGAACCTCATGTGGATTACGTCGGACCTGGAGGGGTATTTGGGGATTAATAAAGTGGTGAAAGAGGGTGTTTTTTTGTCTTTTATTCCAAATAAAGGGTTTTTTCGGGTGTATGTGTTTATTTTCTTTAACTTACAGATTAATCATGGAAGGTATCTCGGGGAGACGCCTGCCATGATTAACCTAGGACTTAGTGGCAGCTATGGGCTGCCATTAACTCCTTATTACCCTGATTGCCATCGCACCAGGTCAATTTGGAAGGAGCCAGGTAGAGTCCCGGGACTGGCACATCTAATGGATTCAGCAATTCCGCGCGGTTGCTGGCTGATATTGTTAGGCTGAGGGGCTCTCCATAATGTGGAGCTCCCCATCCTGAGAATACTAGCCTTCAGCCGTGTGGCTTTACCCTGGCTGGTATCAAAATTGGGGGGGGACCGCACGCTTTTTTTTTTTTAATTATTTATTTATTTATTTTACTCCACAATATAGACCTGCCCACCGGCGGCTGTAATTGGTTGCAGTGAGACAGCTGTCACTCAGCCTGCGGGCATGTCTGACTGTAACCAATCATAGGTGCTGGTGGGCGGGGAAACCAGAGAATATGAGATGGAATAATGAGCGGCTGGCATTTTCAAAAGAGGAAAAGCCGCCGGAGCAGTGTGAACGCCGTGCAGCGAGACGCCCGTGAGCTGTGAGTATGAGAGAGGGGGGAGACCGACCGACAGACAGAGAGAGAGGGAGGGAGAGAGACTGACCGACGATAGTACAGCTAGTACACACATATATTTGAAGAACAATTCACAAAATTCACATAAACAGATGTAAATCTACACATAGTCATACACACATCATACACACAGACACATTAGAGGTATTAATATGGGGAAGCCGGCAGCAGCCTTACTCCCCTCCCCCGCTTGTCTTCGTTCAGCTCCTCTAGGGTATGTGGCTGTGCAGGCCGCACTGCGTGATGGCTGGGGGCAAATACAGCACAGGGGGTATAGACAGCACCGAGTGGGGCATATATGTTACTGGGGTCACCAGGGGGTATACACATTACTGGGGGTGCATAGACATCACTGGGGGCATCCATGTTACTCGGGTGGTATATTACTGGGGTCATACACATTACTAGGGGCATAAACATTACTGGGGTCAGTGGGGGGGCATACACATTACTGGGGTCAGTGGGGGCACACACACATTACTGGGGCCTGTGGAGCCTACATACTGACAGTGGTGGCCTGTGGGGCATACATACTGTCCCTAGGGATGCTTAGCGCACAGGCTGTCAGCGCTGGAAGACGCTGAGGGCCCAAGCTGGCTGCACTGGAGGGTGCTGAGGGCATAAGCTGGCAGCACTGCAGGGGGGGCGCTGAGGGCACAGGCTGGCAGCACTGCGGGCGGGCGCTGAGGGCACAGGCTGGCAGCACTGCGGGCGGGCGCTGAGGGCACAGGCTGGCGGGGCACTGAGGGCACAGGCTGGCAGTACTGGGGGGGGAGGGTGCTGAGCACACTGGCTGGCAGCACTGGGGGGGCGCTGAGGGCACAGGATGGAAGCACTGGGGGGCACTGAGGGCATAGGATGGCAGCACTGGGGGGCACTGAGGGCACAGGATGACAGCACTGGGGGGCACTGAGGGCTCCTCTGGCTGCTTTCTCTGAGTCCCCTCTGTTTCTGCTTTTTCTATTGCAGGTACAGGGGGACCTGCGAAGACACAAGTGCTGGACTCTCCCTTGCTCCCCCCTCCTGCACTCACTCTGCACTGTCCTCCTGCACTCACACTGCTCCCCCCTTCTGTAGGCACACTGCACTGTTCTCCTGCACTCATACTGCTCCCCCCTCCTGTAGGCACACTGCACTGTCCTCCTGCACTCACACTGCTCCCCCCTCCTGTAGGCACACTGCACTGTCCTCCTGCACTCACACTGCTCCCCCCTCCTGTAGGCACACTGCACTGTCCTCCTGCACTCACACTGCTCCCCCCTCCTGTAGGCACACTGCACTGTCCTCCTGCACTCACACTGCTCCCCCCTTCTGTAGGCACACTGCTCTCTCCCTGCTGCTGTTCTTACTTCAGTTGCAGAACAATGTGAAGCAGCCGCTGTGGAGAGCCGGTCACATGTGAGGATCCTGGGCAGAAGAGGCAGGCAAAGGGGGCGTGGCCAGCATAGAGCGAGCAGCAGGAGGGGACAAGGAAGGCATCCCGAGGAGTGTATGTGTCCAGCATTCAGAGGGGGCATGGACGACAGCAAAGGGGCGTGGCCATCAGCATAGATGCCATGGAAGGCATCCAGAGATTGTGGCCTGCATCCGGAGGGGGCGTGGTTGGCAGAGTGCGGGGGCATGGCAGCTGCCTCTCACTACACTGCGGGATTACAGAGCTCCCGGGCGTGAGAACAGGACTGGAGTATAAAATCGGGGCTCTCCCGCTGTATCCGGGACGGTTGGGAGGTATGGAGATATACTGCAGGACACATGGAAATACAGCACGCAGGGTTAGAGATGTACCAGGATAGAGGGTTCAGATGAGCTATACTGCAGGACACATGGAAATACAGCACGCATGGTTAGAGATGTACCAGGATAGAGGGTTCAGATGAGCTATACTGCAGGACACATGGAAATACAGCACGCAGGGTTAGAGATGTACCAGGATAGAGGGTTCAGATGAGATATACTGCAGGATACATGGAAATACAGCACGCAGGGTTAGAGATGTACCAGGATAGAGGGTTCAGATGAGCTATACTGCAGGACACATGGAAATACAGCACGCAGGGTTAGAGATGTACCAGGATAGAGGGTTCAGATGAGCTATACTGCAGGACACATGGAAATACAGCACGCAGGGTTAGAGATGTACCAGGATAGAGGGTTCAGATGAGATATACTGCAGGACACATGGAAATACAGCACGCAGGGTTAGAGATGTACCAGGATAGAGGGTTCAGATGAGCTATACTGCAGGACACATGGAAATACAGCACGCAGGGTTAGAGATGTACCAGGATAGAGGGTTCAGATGAGATATACTGTATACAGTATATACTTATCAATTCTATTCTTTGTTTTAAAATGTCTGAGTGGATTTCTGGAGTTGTTTTTTCCTGTTGTTTTATTTCTAATTCTCTAATTTTGTTCGTGATGGCTATTATTTTTTCTTTGTTTTTTCTTTTAAGCCTAATATTCAGTTCCATGAATTTGCCTCTCAACACTGCCTAATGGGCATTCCAAACAGTGATGAGACCTCTTCTGTGGCATTATCTTGAAAATAATTAGTAATGTTTTTTTCAATTTCATCCCTGTATAAAGGATGCTGGAATAAATATGTATTAGCTCTCCAAAGTCTGTCTTGTCTAATGGGTGGTCCTAGTTTAAAACTAAAAATGATTGGTGAATGATCTGACCATGACCTTGGTTCTATTGCAATTGTTTTAAACTTGGTTAAAGATGTTAAATTTGTAATAACTAGGTCAATTTGTGCAAAAGATTTATGCCTATCTGAATAATGGGCGCATTCTACCGAAGAAGAGTTAAGACACACAAACACATCAAAGAATTCTTCTCTTGCTAACCATGGATCTAAATTTTGTGAAAACATTCTTGTATGGGTTGCAGACTCCAATTTTCCGTGAGGCACAACATTGAAGTCTCCAAAGACTACCAACTCACCTTTCTGGTATTCTCTAATTCTCTTCAGTAGTTTATCCAAAAAAGTATTTGGTGCATATAAGTTAACAATTGTAAAGATATTATTTATTTTACACACTAATATAATAAATCTACCATGTTCATCTGACAGGACTGTTAATTATTCAAATGTCACCGAGTTTTTTATTATAATGCTCACACCTTTTGTATTTGAGGCTAAAAATATGTGTGGGAAATCTCTATTAGTAAATTTGGGAGTATTGACAGGTGAGAATTTTGTTTCCTGTATGCCTACAATATCTACCCTACATTCTTTTATCAGCTTACAAGTCATGAATCTCTCATTGGGGCTATTAAGACCATTAACATTTAAAGACATAAAATTAACACTCATTTTATCATTTTTACTGCTGTTAAACTCTCAGGTGGGAAAGATATTGAATATTTAAAATATTGATGAATAGGACATGCAAATTTTGTGATCCGAATGCATGACCTAGAGAGAAAAAGAAGGCTAGGACAAACAAACAACAGATAAACTTATAATAACTTGTAAACAGTTTCATGAATAGTCCATGGATGGTGATTACAGTGTAAAAGAGCACCATCTCTATTGGAGCGAAAGTTTATGCCATCCCATTTATATCCATTGTAGATTATGAAATTGGATGCATGCTGTACCTTATTTAAAAGGTTATTCGGTAAATCCTGTGTTAAGTTATGTGGATATTTTGTTCTTTTAGCTTCTTAAGGCCATCCTCAACGCTTTGTATGACATTAGTTTTCCCTTGATGTTGATAAAGAATTTTTGTTGGAAAGCCCCATCTATAGTTTATCATCTTCAGACGAAGAATTTCTGTAATTTTCCCCAATTATTTTCTTTGATTCAGAGTTTTGTGTGCCAAGTCTGCAAAGATCTTTAATCGCTCAATGGTAATGGTAATGTTTTGTTTTTATTTAGGTAAGTCATAAGTTGTTATTTTGTATGGTAGAAATGTATTTTGAGAATTACATCTCTGGAGATGTCTGGGCTCAAGAAATTTGGTTTAGGTAGTCGATGTGCATGGTCTATTAGTAGGTCTAGTTCTGAAAGACTTGGAATTGCCAACTTCATAAAATCTTTGATGTACTTTTTAAGCTCCTCATTTTTGATCGAGTCTAGGATGCCTCAAATTTTAATATTATTGCGTCTATTTCTTTCTTCCAAGTCAATCAACTTTGTCTTGGAGAACTTTAATTTCTGCTTTCAGTTTGTCCTGGTCTTTGGTAATGTTTTTTGTAGATTTTGTTAAATTCGCCACCTCTGCCTCCGTACATTCAGTCCTAAGTGCCATGGATTCAATAGTTGATGTAACCTCGTTAAGTTTTTTGTCTATATCAATCTGCAGAGAAATTATATCAGCCTTCACCGAATCTTTGAATGCGGTAAAAAGGTTGTAGAAAAAATCCTTATCCATGGGTTGGGCAGTCAATTGAAATTTTGTAAGAGGATCTGGCTGAGAAGAAATAAAGAGGTTAAAATAGGGCACAAGTCGAATCTTTGGATTAGTATGTAATTGCTTGTTGTATTGCAGAAGGCCTCCTTTCCTTCACTAGAATTGCAAACTATAGGCAGAATGGTGCTGGCGTCAGAGAAGGAGCAACGATCAGACAGAGAGGGACATCGGTAGGTCTAGTCACAGAATTAGGGAGCACTGATGCTTAGATATACATATGGACACTGGTGGACTGTAGGAGTTTATAATGCTTTTAGCTTAGGAGCAGAAGTCTTTTAATAATACAGGGCAGGAGCAGCTGCACCTTCCATGCAGGTATATACTTCTGGTCCCACACTATTTACACAGACACTGACAGAAAATGCACCCCACAGTAAGGCTATGTGCCCACGTGTGCGCTCTGCACCGCAGCGTACAAGATCCGCTTCAGAGCGCAGCTGAAAAGCTCCGTTCTGAAGCGCCTGGTGCCTGCAAAATTCATGCGCTCTGAATACTGCCTCTCCCTATAGACAGCATGCAAAGCGCACGAAAGAAGTGACATGTCACTTCTTAGAACGCAGCGCTTTGGGCAGCAGCCGAAGCGCTGTGTTCTAATACGCCAAGTGGGCATGTCTCATACACAATCTTCATAGATTGTGCAGGGGACGCAGGACGCATGCAGTTACGCTGCGGTGCAGATCGCAGCGTAACTGCATGAAAATACGCCACGTGGGCACATAGCCTAATGGTGTGTAAGTGTTAGATGATATTTTTGTCACAGATGTAATTAATGTGAGGAATTGGGGTGAAATTTCCAGAAAATTGGGGACATTTTATTTGGTTTTAAGTGAGACACTAGTCCTTTCTGTCAGGACAGTTATGTGTATTATCAGCGGTGCTGTGGGACCTGAGGTAAGAGGTTAATGTCTAGATTTAATTATCTTTTTATGATGTAATTAATTAATTGATGACTAAGATGTAAAAATTTGAGGTAAAGGTTGAAGTTATAGATGAGGGTGAGTTAGTATCACAGTAAAATTTTTCTCATCATTTAGATCTCCACATCCTGTGCGTGCCTCTGGATAAGTGCCTCATAAGTGTCAGAAATATACCAGAAATGAACCAGAAGTGACCAGAAGGTAAAATTTAGCTCTTTCTAATTAAGTTTACCACTGACACAATTTATTTGTTAAATCCCATACTTACCACATTACTCCCACCATGTTCACCTATGCCCTCACAGTCCTTGCCCCTCTCCTCCTTACTCTCCTTCGCTATCCCCACACCCCAGCACCCTCTAAACAAATATTCATCTCCCCTTCCCTCCTGCCTTCTCATCTGTCCTCATCTGCTGACCTACTCCTGAACCTCAGATCGCTCCTAATATCACGCAAACCATGCCGTCCACTCTCCTTCTCCCACCTGCTCTCACTTTCTCTACTCCTTCTCACTGCTGGTGACATAGCCCCCAATCCTGGCCCCCCACGGATGGTACACCCCTCTTTATCACTCACCTACCACTGTCCACATACTAGTAACTACCGCAATCTATCCAACATAAAAACTATTCCACTTTCACCCACTCCGCCGCCCCCCCTCTCTGGTGCGCTTTGGAACGCCCGTTCAGTGTGTAATAAACTGCACATCATTCATGATCTCTTTACCTCCAGCAATCTATCCTTTCTGGGCCTCACCGAAACATGGCTGACACCATCCAACTCTGCCTCCCCAGCTGCACTATGCTACGGTGGCCTGCACTTCTCCCACACTCCTCGCCCTGGCAATAGACAAGGTGGAGAAGTTGGCCTCCTTCTTTCTAACAACTGCAGCTTCACCACAATCCCACCTCTACCCTCCCTTGTCCTGCCTTCCTTTGAAGTGCACTCTGTCCGAATCTATTCTCCCTCCAACCTCCAAGTGGCTGTTATATACAGACCCCCGGGCGCTACCACTGCCTTCCTCGACCACTTCTCTGCCTGGCTTCTACACTTTCTCTCTGCTGACATTCCCACCATCATCATGGGTGACTTCAACATCCCCACTGACACCCGCCAATCAGCTGCTTCCAAACTCCTCTCCCTTGCTTCGTCTTTTGGCTTAACTCAGTGGTCCACCTCTTCCACCCACAAAGATGGACACACACTAGACCTTATCTTCACCCGCCTCTGTCCCCTTTCTGACCTCACAACTTCCCCCCTCCCCCTATCTGACCACCATCTTCTGACCTTTTCCGCCCTGTCCTCCTCACCTGCCCCCCCTGTCCAGCACCTAGCACATCCCTGCAGAAACCTTGCACACCTCAACATGCACACCCTCGCCGACTCTATCCTTCCACTGTCCTCCATACCGTCCCTCCACGACACAGACAGTGCCACCACTTTCTACAACACCACTCTCACATCAGCTATTGATTCAGTCGCTCCCCTTGTGCATGGCAGAGTGAGACAAATCAATAGACAGCCCTGGCACAACAACCTCACTAAAAAACTTCGGCAAAGGTCTAGGGCTGCAGAGCGGCGGTGGAAGAAAACGCACTCCCAGGAAGACTTCACCACATTCAAAAATGCAATTCACACATTTCGTTCAGTCCTCACCTCCGCTAAACACGATTACTTCAGAAACCTCATATCCTCTCTAACACACAACCCCAAACAGTTATTCAACACTTTCAACTCACTCCTTCGCCCACCACTGCCCCCTCCAACCTCCCTCATTTCTGCAGAAGACTTTGCCACTTATTTCCAAGAAAAAAAATCGACCTAATAAGGCAAGTCTTCTCTGCTCAGCCACCACAACCCCTTCATATAACTGACCACTGCCCCTCTCCCATAAACTTCCTCCCCACCATCATCGAAGGAGAGCTTGCACGACTTCTCTCAAAAGCGCACCTCACCACCTGCGCACTTGACCCCATGCCATCCCACCTCCTCCCCAACCTCACCACCATCCTTATTCCAGCCTTAACCCATCTCTTCAACCTATCTTTAACGACTGGAACCTTCCTCTCTGCCTTCAAACATGCAACAGTCACACCTATCCTAAAGAAACCTTCCCTCAATCCAACCTCTACTACCAGCTATCGCCCCATATCACTACTCCCACTTGCCTCAAAACTCCTGGAACAGCATGTCCATGCTGAACTTTCCTCCCACCTCTCCTCTAACTCTCTCTTGTAGACAACCTACAGTCCGGCTTCCGTCCACATCATTCTACTGAAACTGCCCTGACTAAAATTACGAATGACTTGCTTACTGCCAAAGCGAACAAGCACTTCTCCATACTCCTACTTCTAGACCTGTCCTCAGCCTTCGATACCGTTGACCACTCCCTCCTATTACAGACCCTCTCTTCCCTTGGTGTCAGAGATCTTGCCCTCTCTTGGATCTCTTCATACCTCTCAAATCGCACTTTCAGTGTCTCTCTCTCACACAACCTCTTCATCCCGCCATCTCTCTGTTGGCGTCCCTCAAGGCTCTGTCCTAGGACCCTTACTTTTTTCTATCTACACATTTGGCCTGGGACAACTCAAACTCCCATGGCTTCCAATACCACCTATATGCCGACGACACCCAGATCTACCTCTCTGGCCCAGATGCCACATCTCTGCTGTCCAAAATCCCGAAATGTCTATCTGCTATATCCTCCTTCTCCTCTCGCTTCCTAAAGCTCAATGTGGCCAAAACTGAACTAATCAACTTTCCTCCGTCTCACCTACACTCTCCACCTGATCTATTACAATAAATAACACCATGCTCTCGCCAGTACCCAAAGTTCACTGCCTCGGAGTGACCTTTGACTCTGCCTTATCCTTCATACCACACATCCAATCCCTTACCACCTCCTGCTGTCTTCAACTCAAAAATATTTCCAGAATCCGCCCTTTCCTCAATTCGCAATCTACTAAAATGCTAGTGCATGCCCTCATAATCTCCCGCCTCGACTACTGTAACATCCTCCTCTGTGGTCTCCCTGCCAACACGCTCTCGCCCCTCTCCAGTCCATCCTTAACTCTGCTGCCTGACTGATCCACCTCTCTCCTCAATACTACCCCGCTTCTCCCCTCTGCATGTCCCTCCACTGGCTCCCAATCTTCCACCGTATCCAATTCAAACTACTTAGACTGACCTACAAAGCTGTGCATAATCTTTCTCCTCCGTATATCTCCGAACTAATCTCCCACTACACTCCAACACGTCACCTCTGGTCCTCCCAAGATCTCCTTCTCTCCTCCTCTCTCATTCGCTCCTCACGCAACCGACTCCAAAACTTCTCCCGAGCATCCCCAGTCTCCTGGAACTCGCTGCCTCAACACGTCAGACTATCCCCTACCCTTGCAAACTTCAAACAGAACCTGAAAACCCACCTGTTCAGAAATGCCTACAATCTACAATGGAGATAAGAAATCTGTGGAGAGAAAAGCGCATATAGGGTCTTACCCCAGTATATAAGGGGTGGGAGGAGGGTGAAACTACTCACCAGATGTCGTTGTGAGAGTCACAACAACTGTATTCGCATGTAGAATCTGATCCAAGGCTGCAGCCACCCAATTGGCAGATAACAGAGAGCAAAAGAGAAGGGTGTTTGATACTGCGCCAAAGGATCACAGGAACAGATGTTTAGATTAATGCATCTTTATTTCATCCAGGTCTACGCGTTTCCGGAGCCACTGCCCCCTTCCTCAGGACCGTCAGGAAAGACAAAACATCAAATCTTTTTGATGTTTTGTCTTTCCTGACGGTCCTGAGGAAGGGGGCAGTGGCTCCGGAAACGCGTAGACCTGGATGAAATAAAGATGCATTAATCTAAACATCTGTTCCTGTGATCCTTTGGCGCAGTATCAAACACCCTTCTCTTTTGCTCTCTGTTACAATCTACAATGAACTGGCTGCCGCCCAACCACCGTGCGGAGCTGCCGCCCGACCACCGTGCGGAGCTGCCGCCCTATCACCGTGCGGAGCTGCCGCCTGACCTACACCCCACCTATTGTCTCTTCCCCATAATCCTATAGAATGTAAGCCCGCAGGGGTAGGGTCCTCTTCCCTCTGTACTAGTCTATCTACTGTAACTTGTATATGTATTTTGTATGTAACCCCCTTCTCATGTACAGCACCATGGAATTAATGGTGCTCTATAAATAAATAAATAATAATAATAATAATAAATCCTGTCAGCAGCACAGCTGTGAGGGAGGGCCCTGTTCTTCACCTCAGGTACAGTGTCTGTGGTAATTTCAGTCCAATAAATTTAGTTTAAATGGATTAAAATTGATCTGTTGATGATCTTAAATAGATCCACTGCTTAGGTGAATGGTTTGAAGCCCACGGGGGATCAATAATCCATTGCTTTTAGGATGTTTATCTGGGATCCCAAGCACTTCATGTGTGCCGCCCCCGTGCCAGCAGCCGTCGCTGCCAGGATCTGGGCCTTCTGGGTTGCTGGCTCGAGGGTCTCCGGACCCGGGGGTCTCGCGGACATGCTGAATAAATGGGGGGGACGTAGATGTACGGGCTAGGCCGTATTAAGTTCGTGATGCCACCCACAGTGTGTGGTGAGCTGGGACACCCCTGCTGCTGTTATGGGGCACTTGGGGGAGATGTAGCGACAGCTAGGTGTTAACCACTCCGTGGCTAGGAATGGTTGCCCCGGGGCCCAGTGTCTCGTGCAGGGTATAGCGACGGCGGGCGAATGCTTGTTTACTCACAGTCAATAAATCACACAAGTCTCTGGTAAACCAAGGTGCTGGTGGCCGGTGCCGCGGCCGGTTGCATTCGGGTCTCCCACCCAGGCTGGTGGTCTCTATCCTTTTCCTCTGCACTGACTTTGTGTAGATGGATTTCCTAGTCTGAAACTCAGGAGTCCGCTCCTGGCTGGATGTGCCTAAGGAGCCGTGCACGCAGACGCTGGCCCGTGGGATCTATGGGCCCTGGCGGTGACCTCTTATCCCTATTGGTGGGTTGTTGTCCTCTATAAAGGGACTTTGGGTGGCACAGAACCTCTAGTCCTGGCCTCAATCGGTTAATTAACCAGGCCGCTTGTTTCCGGTCCTGGCTTCAGGGTCCGAGTACCCCCCTTTGTGCTCCAGTTTCTGGGTCGGTTCCCCGTGTCGGTACCGGCGGGCTACAACCCTGTCCCGGTCCACCTCGGTTCTGCGGACCAGTCTTCCCATCTCCTGCTGACGGAGACCACCGTTTGCCTCCTAGCCAAAGGCACCAGGGCTCCTACCCTGGTACCGTTCAACTTGAACTTTTAATGCTGGAGCTACACTTAGCTCCAGCCCACACTCCTCTCCAAACTAGACTGCTTGTTTTCCCGCCCCGGGCTGTCTAAACCCCTGGGTGGGCGTGTCCAACAGCCTGGTCATGACCACTGGTGTGTCTATCTTTCCCTAAGGGGGGGTGACTAGGGTTTCAGGTCGTCTGTGTGTTTCCTAAGTGGGGGATGGTGTTGTGTAGGGACCTATCTGTGACTGCCTGGTTTTGCCAGGGTGTCACACATGTCTTACATGCTTAAGCCAAGGCCACGCCCCAGCTGCTGTTCAATTCTGAACAGACAATCACAGCAGTTTTAATGTTTCGACAAAAGAAATTGCTTGAAACATTGATGTCCAGCTTTAATCAGTGCTATACCAGCACACATCATATAATGGTGCTATGGAACAGCAGCGTCAGCAGCCTCATTTCTGATTAGTGCGATTGGACGTCATTATCCGATCGTTCATTCAGTGAACCGGAGGGCAGTTTGACCTCTTAATGACAGTTCTGCTCTACCTCGTTCGAGGTGGGAGACGTGTGCAGAACGTTCATTGTGTTGATCAACTGCCGTCTTGTTTGGAACCTGTAGTGGCACAGACTATTTTAGGTTGTGCCACCACTTCTACTACTGCTGCTGATTGAAGACCCAAAGAATAGAAGATTGAAGACGTTCCTGACTTGTTCCTGTCTCTTGCTTTTTTCTAATCCACTCCAATCCATCTCACCCCCCTGTTCCACCCTTTCACTCTCCCTACTCCTTCCCCAAACCCTTGTGTTCAGGCTAGCGCTAATCAGTACTTGATCGCTCGTTTTTGTCATTTTTTTTCCCTGTGCAAGACCACCATGTGTTTCCCAGCTGCTGATCAGTGACACACATCACTGTTAAGTATCCGTGCTCATTTTTGGATTAGGAATTTTTTTTCCTGTTGATTTTTTTTACCCTATGCATCACTTCTGGGCATGCATCCTGCAGCCGCTAAGCCGTTGATCAGTGACATACATCAGTGACACTCGCTTTGGGCTATTTTTTCTCCCCTGTGCATCACCTCCATGCAGGGGAGGGTTTGAAATTTTTAACAACATATTCTCTGTTTTTGTTAGGAGACCACTGTCGCGGGCGGAGGAGGCGCGCGGCACTCACCCACTGCTCGGGTCCGGTGCTGCTGCTGCGGCTTGCTTGCTCGCTGGCTCGAGCGGTGGGCCGGATCCGGGGACTCAAGCGGCGCTCCTCGCCCGTGAGTGAAAAGGGGATTTTGATTGTGGGGATTGGATATTGTCCGTGACGCCACCCACGGTTGTGGTGAGGTTGTGACACCACCGCTGCTCTGGACGGGGATCCCGGGAGTGATGACAGGGAGCAGCTTGGATGTTGGTTCTCCCCTCTGTGGGTAGAAGGTTGGTTGCCCCGGGGCCGGTGATGGAAAGGGATGGATGGATGGCAGGCGGGTTACGGGGCCTGGTGAGGTGCAGGGTCAGCGCTGTGCCGCACGGCACGGTGGTACTCACTCAGCCAGTAATTCACACAGTGTCTCTGGTCAAACAAACGGCTGGATGGACGGGTCCCACAGGCGGCTGCAGTGTTTTTCCCCTGACCCCTGATTGGTCCTTTCCTGCCCCTTCGTGTACGCTCCTCCTACGCTCTGGTTTCCAGCTGGCTCCCCGATTCAGTACCGGTGGGCCACCGCCCAGCCCCGGCTACCTACGGTTCCACCAGACTGTCTTCCCGGCTCCCGCAGACGGCCACTACTGTCTGCCTGACTGGCTACACAAGGGACCTAGGCTCCAACCTAGGCCCCAGTCTGCGTCTGCCTCTCTGCAGACCTCCTCTCTCTTCCTCTCCTGGACTTGTCTCCCCTTGTTTTCCTGCCTCAGGCCAGCTAAACTCCTCAGTGGGCGTGCCCATCTGCCTGACTCCGCCCACCTGGTGCGTCTGTCTGAACCCGAGGAAGAAATCAAGTCTCACTGGGGATGTCTGCTGTGAACTGCTGGGGGTGGGTGTGTGTGTGTGTTGTTACCTGTGGCCCCTGGCTTGTCCAGGGCACCACATTCCCCCTTAGTAAAATGCAGACCGTCCGTGGGCTGCCCGTCCATCACCGGTTTTATTTTTCACGAACTGGAAAAGAATAAAGCATTTTTAAACATTTTCACACATGCATTTTTTTTTTTCAATCTTCCCACAACGGGAGGAACATCACTTCAACCATTGCAACAACAATAAACACTTTTAATAACGGCAACGGAACGGGTCCTTCAGTTACCCACCCAAACAACCTGGCCCTGATGCTGCCCCTAAGAAATGGGCAGCACCCCTTGACCCCAGTCCAGAACCAGGCTGCCCAGATTAGTTAACGGGATGGGTACTTCGCTGCCGTTGCGGCCGGGCGGACTGCCGGGGCCGTCGTCATCAGTGGTGCCGGACGGACGGGACATCTCGTGCAGCGGTGCTCCAGGAACCAAATACTGGCAGAGTCCTGGCATCCCTGCTTCCACAGCCGCGGTTCACATGCGGCGAGACGCCATCCGTCCCCCTTAGTCTTTTTCCGGCTCCTCCTCTACAGGGGCGGGGTTTAGGCCTTCGCGTCTCCACTGCTCGAGGAGACGCCTGAGCGGGAATTTTTCGCGCCCAAGATTGTGGCTTCTCAAAATTTTCGGCCGGACACCTCCGGCGGTCACAATGCGCACCTCTACCAGACGGCAGAGCGGTAAGATCCTGTTCGTGACGCCAAGTTGTCACGGGCGGAGGAGGCGCGCGGCGCTCACCCACTGCTCAGGTCCGGCACTACTGCTGCGGCTTGCTTGCTTGCTGGCTCGAGCGGTGGGCCGGACCTGGGGACTCGAGCAGCGCTCCTCGCCCGTGAGTGAAAAGGGGATTTTGATTGTGGGGATTGGATATTGTCCGTGACGCCACCCACGGTTGTGGTGAGGTTATGACACCACCGCTGCTCTGGACAGGGATCCCGGGAGCGATGACAGGGAGCAGCTTGGATGTTGGTTCTCCCCTCCGTGGGTAGGGGGTTGGTTGTCCCGGGGCCCGGTGATGGAAAGGGATGGATGGATGGCAGGCGGGTTGCGGGGCCTGGTGAGGTGCAGGGTCGCGGGGGCAGCGCTGTGCCGCACGGCACAGTGGTACTCACTCAGTCAGTAATTCACACAGTGTCTCTGGTCAAACAAACGCCCAGCCCCGGCTACCTACGCTTCCACCAGACTGTCTTCCCGGCTCCCGCAGACGGCCACTACCGTCTGCCTGACTGGCTACACGAGGGACCTAGGCTCCAACTTAGGCCCCAGTCTGCGTCTGCCTCTCTGCAGACCTCCTCTCTCTTCCTCTCCTGGACTTGTCTCCCCTTGTTTTCCTGCCTCAGGCCAGCTAAACTCCTCGGTGGGCGTGCCCATCTGCCTGACTCCGCCCACCTGGTGTGTCTGTCTGAACCCGAGGAAGAAATCAAGTCTCACTGGGGATGTCTGCTGTGAACTGCTGGGGGTGGGGGTGTGTGTGTGTTGTTACCTGTGGCCCCTGGCTTGTCCAGGGTGCCACAACACGATTATTTTTTTAAAAAAATGCCCATTTGAATACCATACTTATTTTGTTAGCCACACCATTTTGATGCACTTTACTACAACTCTATTTATATAAAAAGTAACAGCAGGGCGGAGCTTGGCCATGGGAGAGTGAGGACGTGTCAGTGTCTCGCTCCCATTCTGAGCCGGTGAAATAACAGTGCCCCATCTGACAACCATCTCTAATATCATTCATGGGTGCAAGAAAGAAAAATACAGCAGCGGTGCCCAGATCTGACCACCACCACAGGAAAGTATGGATCGCTTTCTGGTCGGGCCAGGCCGGCCAGGAGAGGAGTAGCGGGAACAGACCGCAGTTGTTATGGGGGAACTGGCAGATTAGGACCAGGGGTATATATCCCAATCGCCAGTCGGGGCCCACCGTGCTCCAGATGGTAATGGAGCTGTTGGCAGCCTGTGGGTTAGGCAGAGACTATAGAGCTGGATGGCTCTGAGATAACTCAAGGAACCGGTCACGTGTGTAGGGACACGTCAGACCGGACGACAACCCAGTTAGCATTTCGGTGGAGCGGACGCTACTCCGACCACGTGTGTAACAACACGTCAGGCCGGATGGTAACCAGTTAGCATTGACCGAGAAGACCGCTGCGACAGCGCCCTGTCGGCCACGTGTGTAAGATACGTCAGGCCGAGCGGTCCTCCGATTAGCGTTTCTAGCCACCACTCGACTGGCCACGTGTGTAAAGGACACGTCACACCAGGTAGTCACACCAGTAGCATTTGACTGGGAAGCCGAGAAGGATAATAGGGTTCACACACCCAATCCAGAAACACCCTGTTAACTTCACAGGGGTTCTGGGGTGCGCTGTCCATGCGCGTAGAGGGCACAACCGGACAGGTGGCGCAGCAGGTACACTGTCCGTGTGCGTAGAGGGCACTCTCGGACAGGTGACGCAACAGATATTCTGTCCGTGTGCGTAGGAGGCACAACTGAACAGGTGACGCAGCAGCCGCAGCCTAGTTAATGCCACTGGACTGCTCTAGCACAACAGGAACGGTAGCAAGGAAGCACGGCGCCTGACCCTTATGTGCTGAGCCACGAATCTTGGCGTGACAGACACCATTAGTCTAGCCCTACCTACCGCTTCCAACAAGGCTTATGCCACCAAGAACTCTAAATGAAGACTGCGCACCTCCATGTTGTCTCCAGCCCCTTTTATAACCTGGGTCTGCCCCAAACCCAGGGTGGAACCACCAAGGTCCAAGAGCAGAGTGCCATGTCATCAGTGACGTCACATGCGACCTATCCGGAACCGCCACGTCATTGATGACCTCATGGCAGCCACACCCCAAACACTTCACCAGTCATAGTCTGACAACCAATGGTGAGGTGCCAGATCATAGGGGCGGGCCTCTGCGAGCCAGTCCGGAGTTGCCACGTCATCAGGACACCTGACACCCTCTGCCCTACCAGGGCCTGCCACCTCAGGGACATGCTCAGTGAGGTCCTTACCAGACCTAGCCTCTGATGCACTAAGTACCTGAGCGTGCTCAGTAGCCTGAGCAACAGGCTCAGAAAGCAGACTATCAGTTTGAGCATGCTAAGTAGGCACATCCCAGAACTTAGACACAGCACGAAGTCCAAGTACCTGTGCAAAGAGGCTGTTAGGGTTAATTGTGGGAGCATGCTCAGTAGCCTGAACTGAGGACTTAGTCTCAGACATAACACAATCAGGCTGAGCATGCTCACTAGGCAAAACACCGGGCTTAGACTCTGGCTGTAGTAAATCGGCGCACGCATACGCACTAGCTGCCTCTCCACACTTAGACGTGGTGGAAGGAGCAGCCAACTGGACGACCCGAGGCACGGCCAAGAACGACAGCCAGCGCCTGGGCACAACAGGAACCGCAGCAGGCTGCTTGCGGCTATGGCGGTGCCGGTTCGTAACAGCAGTAGAGACCCCAAGACTGGCAGGAGGGAGGGATAAGAAGGAGGACACAGAACAAGATCGCGGTGGCAGCCATACCTGAGGGGAGCTCTGACGCTGAGGGAGAACCTGTGAGCGGAGACACCACAGAGACCTCTTGGCAAGATGGTGCTGGAAATCAGAACGGGGAGAAGCTGGAGTACACAGCTACAGAGAGTGCGGTGAGCTCAGATGGAGGGGTGGCTGGATGGATCAGAGGCAGAGGTTGAAAGACAGAGGGCAGCGTACGGGTGCACACTAAAAGGTGAGGAGGGAAGAGGAGCTGGAAGGCAGTCCCAGACCCAATATTCCGGCGCCATGGAGAGCGCACAGGGTATGGAGGGGGAGGGAAACGGGATACAGGCTCAAAATAACATAGCACTAGTCACAAGTCCCTAGTCCCCAAGCACCCCCTCCTGCTCATCTAATGCCCCTTCAAGTAACGGAGCATACCTAAATAAGAACCCTGGGACCTCTTGTGAAGAAAGCATAAGTGAAGTGCCAAATCCATCACACAGAGGCCCATACACAAATGGAGATGGAATGGTATGGCTGGGAGCATCTACCTCTGCAAGTGTGGGGGATTCCCTATCCTTGGATATACAAAGTCTTAATGCATATATCCAGAGCATTCCAACAAAAATGAACATGGAGTAATATGTAACACGCCTGGAGACCTCATACAAAGCAGAGCTAACGGTCCTAAGAGATGAGGTGCAGCACTTAGGCGAAAGGGTGGGGGTGGCGGAGGCCTCTACATCAGCTATGGCTGTGAAATTGGATTTGCACGGCTCTGAGCTTTCAGCCCATACTTACCAGCTACAATATTTGGCTGACATGTTAGATGATGCTGAAAATAAGGGCCGACGAAACAATGTAAGAGTCAGGGGCTTACCGGAAACAGTGACCCCGTCTGAGCTGCACAAAACCTTGCGTCACCTCTTTAACTCAATATTAGGGGTCCCCAATGACACCCCTTTGGAAATGGACTGTGCATATAGGGCCCTGGGCCCGAGATCTGCAGACCCCGCCTACCTGAAAGATGTCATATGTAGTGTCATGTAAAACTGTTGAAGAGTCTTCACCCCCCTCCTCTCTGACATCAGCCACAGATCGTCATGACGATTATCTGATCGGCCTGGAAACCTAGGTATTTATGATTGGGTGATGGTAGAACTACAGAGTAAGAAGTGTAGAGAAAGACAATCCTTTGTGCTGTTGGAGGGAAAACTTCCCAAAGCAGTTTTTAAGTGCTACGTTAATGCTAGAAAAATGAAAAACATATTGCCAGAATCCCTGTGTTGTGCTGAACCCAGCGCACCGTTTCGCTTGACGGGGAGATCGCCGTTATCACGACAAATTAGTATTGGCCAGTAAAATCGTACTAGAGGCGTTGTGTTTGGTGTCTATGTAAATGCAAAATCGAGATATAAAATATGACGCTAATATCTTGCACCTATGTGACCCAGGGGCAAAGATATGAAAAACCCCAGAAATAAGCAACTGTATAACCATCTCAGCACAGCCCACAAGAGACTGTAAAATGAGGTCACAGAGAAGAGGGGTTAGCTAAAGGATAAAAGCTACTGGTTCCTTGAGGGGGGTGAGTCAGTCAGTTGGAGGGCATCAGAAAGGGTGATGCTGGCCGATAGTAACATCTTCTTCTCTTGGAGCCCCTCCTCTCCCTAAGTTTGGACGTCACTTCTATAGCATGAGCTTAGTAAGTTTCACATTTATACCTTTTATTTTTAATGTAACTTTCTATACTGTATTTGTATTGTTCCCTTTTGTAAATTCTTGTATATTTTTTAAAACACTGCCTATTTTCAGATTAAATATATAAGTATCAGCTGACTCCAGTGGTGTACCAAAAAAAATTCCGGACCCTCCAGCACGGACCTCATGACAGCTACAGTGATTTGGTGGGTGGGCTCCAAACCACCTTTGACCAGTGGATCCAAGGACTGTCCGTTACAACCTTTGAGGAGCTAAGGGACCTAATGGTAAAAGGACCAAATCCTACATCTTTGTCCTGTGGAGGTTCGACAGTTTGTTATGGACCGAGAACCCAAGCAGGCCTCAAAAGCAGCCCAAATTGCTGACGCCTATGAGGCCAACCGTGCATCGGGGGTGCGGAAGCCGTCCATAGCAAGCTGGAAAGGCGGTAAGATGACAACTATGACCACCCCTACCAGATGACCTCCCGTAGGTCCTGTGTCATCCACCAGTGCCCAGCCCACCTCTGACACTCGCAGGTGTTTTTCCTGCAACTAGCCTGGACACCTCAGCTCTGCTTGCCCAGAGAGGCAGAAGAGGAACCCCACATCCAAGGCCCAAGGGCCCACTGCAACTGTCCTTTTGGTGGGGGAGACAGGTGGTAGGACCAGCGAAAACCTACACGCTGTCACCATGGGCGGAACCCCCACTGTGGGGCTCAAGGACACTGGGGCCGACCGAACACTGATCTGCCCCGAACTGGTGCCTCCTGAAAACTTTATCCCGGGAAAACTCCTGACTGTCACTGTGGCTGGGGGTGTTCGCCAATCCTTCCCAATGGCCCGGGTTTCCCTCGACTGGGGTGCTGGGAGAGGGTGGAGGGAAGTGGGGGTGTCTGGACATCTACCAACCAATGTTTTATTGGAGACTGATCTGGGGCGATTGGTTGCACAATTTCTCCCTGATGATCCTCGATAATCCAATAAGTCATGTGATGCAAATGTTGTTGATAAGTCATGTGATGCAAATGTTGTTAAATCATGTGATACAAATGTTGTTGATAAGTCATGTGACCCGAACGTGGATACCCAGAATGTGATTACAAATGTTGTGCATGGTAATAGAGTGGAGGTTTGTACAGGGGAACTCAGCCATGCCACGCTGCAGGGTGACGTGGCTGAGGACAACCCCAAGGTAGTAAGTGTCTGTGCTGACAGAGATGGAGGCAGACATGAGAACCACGAGGAAAGTGGTCAAATGCAGCTGACCAGTGTCACAGCGGACAGGGACACAGCCGGTGGCACTGCTCCTAAGGTACTACGGGATAAGGAGCAAGTAGCACCCAGAGCCGGTCAGGCTGATGGGGAAGAGTTATCCCCCAGGGAGACAGCCTTCATCGGTGCTGTCACCCGCAGTCAGAGTGCCCAGAATGCAAATGAAACCTTGCCTTCTGATCCTCTTCACCCAGAGGGATAACGGAACTGGTTACGGACCCAGAGCAGGTCCCAGAGGGTCCCGGTGAGGTTGGAACCTTAACGTCACTTTTGGCTGCCTCTAGCCAAGAGTTCCAGGTGGCTCTACAAACCAATGCCAGTCTAGAGACGTTAAGGGACCTCGCAGAAAAGCCCTCCCCCGAGACCAATAAGGAGAGGGTATTCTGGGACCAGGGGAGGTTGTACCGGGAGACTGTTCCCTGTAACCCCCAACAAGAGTGGCTGAAGGAAAGACAGCTGGAGGTGCCTCACCGCTTTAGGAGTGAGTTGCTGCAGATTGCCCATGAGATCCCACTCGTCAGACACTTGGGGGTCAGCAAAACCAAGGCCCGGCTGTCTCACCACTTCTATTGGCCCAAAATGGGGACAGATGTTGCCAATTACTGCCGCTCCTGTATCACATGTCAAAGACTGGGAAAGTCAGGGCCTGCTCCCAAAGCTCCCCTGATCTCTTTTCCGGTGACAGAGGAGCCTTTCCAGAGGGTCGCTGTGGACATCGTCGGGCCTCTGGCCGTCCCCAGCAGCTCTGGAAAACATTTCATCCTTACTGTGGTAGACTTTGCTACCCAGTATCCGGAGGCAGTGGCTCTGTCCTCAGTTAGGGCCGATAAGGTGGCAGATGCCCTCCTGGCCGTATTCTCCTGAGTAGGATTTCCCAGGGAGATGCTTACCGACCAGGGGACTCAGTTCATGTCTCATCTAATGGAGGCTCTCTGTAAGAAAATGCAGGTGCAGCATCTGGTATCAAGCGCCTATCACCCACAGACCAATGGTTTGTGTGAGCGATTTAATGGTACCCTTAAGCAGATGCTTAAGATGCTGGTTGAGTCACATGGACGCGACTGGGAGAGGTATCTCTCACACCTGCTGTTTGCCTACAGAGAGGTACCACAGGCCTCAATGGGGTTTTCCCCCTTCGAGCTCCTGTATGGCAGACGAGTCCGGGGGCCTCTTGGTCTGGTAAGGGAATCCTGGGAAGAGGAACTGAACTCCCCAGAAGTGTCCATTGTAGAGTATGTCATTCGGCTCCGTGACAAAATGCAGTCAATGACACGGCTGGTGCACGAGAATATGGTGCAAGCCCAGGCCAGCTAGAAGCGATGGTACGACCAACACGCTCGAGAGCGGGTGTACGAAGCGTGTCAAAAGGTCCTAGTCCCAATGACCCAAAACAAGCTTCAGGCAGCCTGGGAGGGTCCATACCTTGTGCATCAGCGCCTCAATGACGTAAACTACGTGCTCAGCATCAACCATGCCAGGTAGAAGCAAAAGGTCTTCCACGTCAACATGATGAAAGCTCATCATGACAGGGAAGCCTTTGCCCTTCCTGTGTGTAGCCTTCCCAAGGAAGGCGAAAGTGAAGTCTTGGTGGACTTGCTCACCTCGGCCCGGGATGGAGGGTCTATCGAGGAGGCGGCATTCAACCCACAGCTATACATGGACCAAAAGTCCCAGCTGCGGGAGGTATTCCGGCCCTACCTGATGACCTTTACGAATGTCCCAGGGAAAACATCCCTAGCCACCCACCAGGTGGACACAGGGAGTCATTCCCCTGTCAGTCAACCCCCATACCGTGTCTCCCTAGAGGTACAAAAGGACATAAAAAGGGAGATCGATGAAATGCTAGTCTTGGGAGTGATCCAGAGGTCCAAAAGTGCATGGGCTTTGCCTGTATTTTTGGTTCCAAAAAAGGACCGGACAACCCGGTTTTGTGTGGACTACAGGAGGCTAAATGCAATCACAGCACCCGATGTGTACCCAATGCCACGCATCGATGAGCTACTGGATTGCTTAGCCGGGGCCTGGTACCTGACAATCATGGACCTGAGTCGAGGGTACTGGCAGATTCCTATGTCCAAGGAAGTACAAGAAAGGTCCGCCTTCATCACCCCATTCGGGCTGTACGAATCCCTCGTCATGCCCTTTGGCATGAGAAATGCTCCTGCCACTTTTCAGCGATTGGTCGACCAGCTACTTGAGGGACTAGGAGGGTTTGCAGTTGCTTACCTGGATTACATTGCCATCTTTAGTCCCACTTGGGAGGAACACCTGGGGCAGCTGGAGCAGGTGCTCAGGCGGATCCAAAGCGCTGGTCTGACTATAAAGCCAGGGAAGTATCAGATTGGCATAATGGAGGTACAGTACCTCGGACACCGAGTGGGTGGCGGGACCCTGAAAGCAGAGCCAGGGAAGGTTGATGCCATCACCTCCTGGCCTACCCCCAAGTCAAAGAATCAGGTGATGTCCTTCTTGGGTACGGCAGGGTACTATAGGAAGTTCGTTCCTAACTATAGTGCCCTTGCTAAGCCGTTGACGGACCTCACCAAAAAGAAGCTACCGCAATTAGTCACCTGGACAGATGACTGAACGGTCCTTCAGAGCACTGAGAGCACAGAGCACCGTTTGGGACTGACTCCTTTCTCAATGTGTGTGGTGAGTAGAGTTGAGCGCGGTTCGTGGTTCGTGGTTCTCCAGTTCGCGGCTCGAGTGATTTTGGGGCATGTTCTAGATCGAACTAGAACTCGAGCTTTTTGCAAAAGCTCGATAGTTCTAGAAACGTTCGAGAACGGTTCTAGCAGCCAAAAAACAGCTAAATCCTAGCTTGGTTTCTGCTGTAATAGTGTAAGTCACTCTGTGAATCAAACTATTATCACATTTCAGTGTATAGTGTGCGTGAACAGCGCCTTCAGATCACTGCTGTTTCTATAATGGCGATCGCCATTTTTTTTTTTTTTTTCTTGTCTTCCTTCCCTAAGCGCGCGCGTCTTGTGGGGCGGGCCAGCATGTCAGCCAATCACAGACACACACACACCTAAGTGGACTTTGAGCCAGAGAAGCAACGGCATGTGTGATAGGATCTGCATGTCACATGTCCCTGCATTATAAAACCGGACATTTTCTTCACGAACGCCATTATCTGCCTTCTGCGTCTTTGGTGTCAGACATCAGTGTCGCAGCTCCGTCCTCCTGAGTCCTATAGCCGATACAGCTGTATGCGCTGCATACACAGCGTTAGACAGCTTAGGGAGAGCACATTCTAGCAGTCCTTTTAAGGGCTCAAAGCGGCAGGGTCAGAGAGCCATAAGTGACAGGTCCTGCAAACAGCAACAGCGTCTGTGTAGCCCAGGTCAGGGATTTCCTCCCTGCATTTCACCATTAGGAGGGAATAGAAAGGCAGGCTTCCATTCCTCTACCCAGAGCACCACAATCCTGCCACTGTACCCTCTTGTCCTCTGCACACTCCAACTCATTCTAAGTAAGCCATTATACTAGCAAACATTCAGTGTACCTAGTGGCATCCTATCTGTGGCTATTGGACTTTGCTATAGTCCCACTAGTGCAAAGACATTTGCAGAGCACGTCTGCCTGCATTGCACACTACAACTTTTTTAAACTAAGCAATTTTACTAGCAAACACTCAGTGTACCTAGTGGCATCCTATACGTGGCTATTGGACTTTGCTATAGTCCCACTAGTGCCAAGACATTTGCAGAGCGCATCTGCCTGCGTTGCACACTCCAACAAATTATAACTAAGCCATTATACTAGCACACACTCAGTGTACCTAGTGGCATCCTATACGTGGCTATTGGACTTTGCTATAGTCCCACTAGTGCAAAGACATTTGCAGCACGTCTGCCTGCGTTGCACACTCCAACTAATTATAACTAAGCCATTATACTAGCACACACTCAGTGTACCTAGTGGCATCCTATACGTGGCTATTGGACTTTGCTATAGTCCCACTAGTGCCAAGACATTTGCAGCACGTCTGCCTGCGTTGCACACTCCAACTAATTATAACTAAGCCATTATACTAGCACACACTCAGTGTACCTAGTGGCATCCTATACGTGGCTATTGGACTTTGCTATAGTCCCACTAGTGCCAAGACATTTGCAGCACGTCTGCCTGCGTTGCACACTCCAACTAATTATAACTAAGCCATTATACTAGCACACACTCAGTGTACCTAGTGGCATCCTATACGTGGCTATTGGACTTTGCTATAGTCCCACTAGTGCCAAGACATTTGCAGCACGTCTGCCTGCGTTGCACACTCCAACTAATTATAACTAAGCCATTATACTAGCACACACTCAGTGTACCTAGTGGCATCCTATACGTGGCTATTGGACTTTGCTATAGTCCTACTAGTGCCAAGACATTTGCAGAGCGCATCTGCCTGCGTTGCACACTCCAACTAATTATAACTAAGCCATTATACTAGCAAACACTCAGTGAACCTAGTGGCATCCTATACGTGGATATTGGACTTTGCTATAGTCCCACTAGTGCCAAGACATTTGCAGCACGTCTGCCTGCGTTGCACACTCCAACTAATTATAACTAAGCCATTATACTAGCACACACTCAGTGTACCTAGTGGCATCCTATACGTGGCTATTGGACTTTGCTATAGTCCCACTAGTGCCAAGACATTTGCAGCACGTCTGCCTGCGTTGCACACTCCAACTAATTATAACTAAGCCATTATACTAGCACACACTCAGTGTACCTAGTGGCATCCTATACGTGGCTATTGGACTTTGCTATAGTCCCACTAGTGCCAAGACATTTGCAGAGCGCATCTGCCTGCGTTGCACACTCCAACTAATTATAACTAAGCCATTATACTTGCACACACTAAGTGTTTTTTAGTGGCATCCTATACGTGGCTATTGGACTTTGCTATAGTCCTACTAGTGCCAAGACATTTGCAGAGCGCATCTGCCTGCGTTGCACACTCCAACTAATTATAACTAAGCCATTATACTAGCACACACTCAGTGAACCTAGTGGCATCCTATACGTGGATATTGGACTTTGCTATAGTCCCACTAGTGCCAAGACATTTGCAGCACGTCTGCCTGCGTTGCACACTCCAACTAATTATAACTAAGCCATTATACTAGCACACACCACGTCTGCCTGCGTTGCACACTCCAACTAATTATAACTAAGCCATTATACTAGCACACACTCAGTGTACCTAGTGGCATCCTATACGTGGCTATTGGACTTTGCTATAGTCCCACTAGTGCCAAGACATTTGCAGCACGTCTGCCTGCGTTGCACACTCCAACTAATTATAACTAAGCCATTATACTAGCACACACTCAGTGTACCTAGTGGCATCCTATACGTGGCTATTGGACTTTGCTATAGTCCTACTAGTGCCAAGACATTTGCAGAGCGCATCTGCCTGCGTTGCACACTCCAACTAATTATAACTAAGCCATTATACTAGCACACACTCAGTGAACCTAGTGGCATCCTATACGTGGATATTGGACTTTGCTATAGTCCCACTAGTGCCAAGACATTTGCAGCACGTCTGCCTGCGTTGCACACTCCAACTAATTATAACTAAGCCATTATACTAGCACACACTCAGTGTACCTAGTGGCATCCTATACGTGGCTATTGGACTTTGCTATAGTCCCACTAGTGCCAAAACATTTGCAGCACGTCTGCCTGCGTTGCACACTCCAACTAATTATAACTAAGCCATTATACTAGCACACACTCAGTGTACCTAGTGGCATCCTATACGTGGCTATTGGACTTTGCTATAGTCCCACTAGTGCCAAGACAAGACATTTGCAGCACGTCTGCCTGCGTTGCACACTCCAACGAATTATAACTAAGTTACATTGTCAGGGATATTTATTCTTTATTATTCTGCTGTTAATAAAGCTAGACCACCACTGCAATCTTCACCACCTCTCAATTTTTACTACCACATTTTCAGTCCACAATCTTGTCGCAATCAACATGAGTGGCAAAATGACAGATGCTGGTGGAAAGGGGAAGAGGCGTGGTGGAAAAGGCAAAAAAGGTTTTGTCAGTGGGGAAGGTGCCAAAGCTCCATTATCATCTGCTGAAGATAGACCATCTACTAGCAAAAGTAAGATGTCTACTACTTATTGTGGACAATCCGATGTGCTCCCTTTTTTACGGACACGAACAAGAGGAACAAAGGTAGATGATGGGCAAAAAAGGAAAATGCTTGAATGGATCTCAAGTGGTCCAACAAGTGCCCTCTCAGCCACTTCAAGTACCGCATCCAAAAAACACCATTCCTCTGAGTTGTCATCCCAATCACACTTGATTTCTCCCAGCTCTGAAGTCTCCATCAGCCCTGCACAGTATGGTGGAACTGAGATGGCTGAGTCTGCAGAGCTGTTCAGTCACACTATAGCCTGGGAATCAGAGGTCTGCTCCCAAGCTACAGTGAGTACAGAACAGGAAATGGTCTGCAGTGATGCCCAGAACCTTTGTGACTCAGATTCAGGCCGTGAGGACCAAGTTTCTGAGCATAATGTTGACCCTTTGTCACAAACTGTAACACCTGTGGTTATAGACAATGAGGAACATACTGATGAAGATGAGACGCAGATACCCGATTGGGATGACAACTTAAATATTCGGTCAGGGCAAGAAGAGGCTCGGTCTGAGGGGGAGGGGAGTGCGAACACAACAATTGATGATGACGTTCTAGATCCCACCTACTGTCAACCCCCAGTCAGGCACTCGAGGAGGTCAACAGAGGCGGTGGAGGAGGATGCAACCGACGACGAAGTTACCTTGCGCCTTCCTGGACAGAGTCGGAGCACTGGTAGCACGTCTACAACTGCATCCTCAGCCACCACTCTGCCTATGAGCATTATTCGGGGTGGATCAACAGGTCGCATGGCCTCTAAGCCTTGCCTAGCCTGGGCCTTTTTTCACATCGAAAAAGATCGCCCAACTCATGTGATATGTAACATTTGTCATGATTCTGTTAGTAGAGGTCAAAACCTCAGCAGTTTGACAACTTCTTCCATGAATCGTCACATGAATAAATATCATAAGTCCCGGTGGGAAGCTCACCGTGCTGCAATGCCGGCTAGCGGAGCGAACCATCCACCGCCCGCCCCTTCCAGTGCATCCGCGCGCTCTTCATCTTCTAGGACTGTGGGGACAGCTGTCACACCTGTTTTTCCACGCAAAACTTCCACCACTGTAACCGCAACAGGCAGTTTGCTTGTAAGGTCGTCAGTTGGTTTGGAAGGGGAAACAAGTGAGTGTGTACAGCTCTCTCAGACATCGATAGCACCAACGTTGGATGAAGGCAACATCATGTCTCCGCCTGCACTTTCCTCACAAACCTGCATTTTTCCAGGGACACCCTACTCAACACCGTCTACACACAGCAGCCAGATCTCTGTCCCTCAGATGTGGTCAAATAAAAGGCCACTTCCTCCGACCCATGACAAAGCTAAGAGGTTGACTCTATCCCTCTGTAAGCTGTTGGCTACCGAAATGCTGCCTTTCCGCCTAGTGGACACACAGGATTTTAGAGACCTTATGTCTGTCGCTGTGCCCCAGTACCAGATGCCTAGTCGCCACTACTTCTCTAAGAAAGGTGTGCCCGCGCTACACCAGCATGTCGCACACAACATCACCGCTTCCTTGAGAAACTGTGTGTGAACGGGTGCATTTCACCACCGATACTTGGACCAGTAAGCATGGACAGGGACGTTACATGTCGCTGACTGGGCACTGGGTAACTATGGTGATAGATGGTGAAGGGTCTGCTGCACAAGTCTTGCCGTCCCCACGACTTGTGTGTCAATCCTCTGTCTGTCCAAGTTCCGCCACAGCTTCTGCATCCTCCACCTCATCTGGGTCCTCCACCTCCGCCCCAAGCCTGCCTGGTCAGGCCACCAGCGTTCTCACTGCGCAGAAGGAATCACGCACGCCTCATTACTATGCTGGCAGCCGAGCGCAACGGCATCAGGCGGTCTTTAGCTTGACATGTCTTGGTAATAAGAGTCACACAGCTGAGGCGTTGTGGTCAGCTCTGCGGTCCGAGTTTAATAAATGGTTGTCTCCACTCAACCTGCAGCCTGGTAAGGCCGTGTGCGACAATGCTGCAAACCTGGGTGCGGCCCTTCGCCTGGGCAAGGTGACACACGTACCTTGTATGGCTCACGTGTTGAACCTTGTCGTGCAGCAATTTTTAACACACTATCCCGGCCTAGATGGCCTTCTGAACAGGGCACGAAAACTGTCTGCTCACTTCCGGCGTTCAAGCGCCGCAGCTGAGCGACTTGCATCGCTACAGAAGTCTTTCGGCCTGCCGGTTCATCGCCTGAAATGCGATGTGGCGACACGCTGGAATTCAACTCTCCACATGTTACAGCGACTGTGGCAGCACCGCAGAGCCCTGGTGCAATACGTCATGACGTATAGCCTGGGCCAACGAGATGCAGAGGTGGGGCAGATCACCCTGATGGAGTGGTCTCAGATCAAGGACCTATGCACCCTTCTGCACAGTTTCGACATGGCGACGAATATGTTTAGCTCTGACAATGCCATTATCAGCATGACGATTCCAGTCATTTACATGCTGGAGCACACGCTAAACACTATTCGGAGTCAGGGGGTGGGACAACATGAAGGGGAGGAACTACAGGAGGATTCATATGTGCAAGGGACAACAACATCACCAAGGTCCAGACGTTCATCATCACCAACGCAGCAGGCATGGGACCATGGGGAACAGGGATCGACAAGGGCGCATAGTAGCAGGCGAAATGTTGAGCAAGGTGCAGGAGAACATGAAGAAATGGAGGACGAACTGTCCATGGACATGGAAGACTCAGCGGATGAGGGAGACCTTGGTCAAATTTCAGTTGAAAGAGGTTGGGGGGAGATGTCAGAGGAAGAAAGAACGGGTAGCACCTCTATGCCACAAACACAGCGTGGACTTGGTCCGCATGGCTGCGCAAGACACATGAGTGCCTTTTTGTTGCACTACCTCCAACATGACAGTCGTATTGTCAAAATTAGAAGTGATGATGACTACTGGATTGCCACACTATTAGATCCCCGGTACAAGTCCAAATTTTGTGACATAATTCCAGCCATAGAAAGGGACGCACGTATGCAGGAGTATCAGCAGAAGCTGTTACTCGATCTTAGCTCGGCTTTTCCACCAAACAACCGTGCAGGTGCAGGGAGGGAATCTCCCAGTTGTAACTTGACAAACATGGGACGGTCTCGTCATCTTCACCAGTCTACCCGTACCAGTAGGACCGTATCTGGTGCCGGTAACAGCAATTTTATGGAATCTTTTCATAATTTTTTTAGACCCTCTTTTGCAAGGCCACCAGAGACAACAAGTCTGACACATACTCAACGGCTGGAGAGGATGATACAGGAGTATCTCCAAATGAACATCGATGCCATGACTGTGCAACTGGAGCCTTGCTCCTTTTGGGCTTCAAACAGAAAAATGGCCAGAGCTCTCCAGTTACGCCTTGGAGATTTTGTCGTGTCCAGCTGCCAGCGTTGTCTCTGAACGTGTATTCAGTGCTGCTGGGTGTGTGCTGACAGATAAGCGCACGCGTCTGTCCAGTGACAATGTGGACAGACTGACGTTCATCAAAATGAACAAGTCATGGATCCAGAAGGAATTTACTACCCCTGTGTCATCCTGGGGAGAGTAAATGCTTGTGGATTTGGAATGTGCTTGATGCAAATCAAAACATCCTGTTTGCAACTAGGGCCCAAGTGCTGCCACTGATGGGGTGGGTGTCTGTGTGGCCCAATTTTTGGAAAAAAGGGAGACTCCGCTTGGAGTAACCCTTGCTTGATGTGTTTTTAAAAGAAGCCAAGATGAACAGAGCTGGGATCAGCAAAGACTTTGCTACCTACCCCGGTGTCATCCTGGGGACGGATAAGAATGGCGTATTTTTGAATGTGCTTGATGCAAATCAAAACATCCTGTTTGCAACTAGGGCCCAAGTGCTGCCACTGATGGGGTGGGTGTCTGTGTGGCCCAATTTTTGGAAAAAAAGGGAGACTCCGCTTGGAGTAACCCTTGCTTGATGTGTTTTTAAAAGAAGCCAAGATGAACAGAGCTGGGATCAGCAAAGACTTTGCTACCTACCCCGGTGTCATCCTGGGGACGGATAAGAATGGCGTATTTTTGAATGTGCTTGATGCAAATCAAAACATCCTGTTTGCAACTAGGGCCCAAGTGCTGCCACTGATGGGGTGGGTGTCTGTGTGGCCCAATTTTTGGAAAAAAAGGGAGACTCCGCTTGGAGTAACCCTTGCTTGATGTGTTTTTAAAAGAAGCCAAGATGAACAGAGCTGGGATCAGGAAAGACTTTGCTACCTACCCCGGTGTCATCCTGGGGACGGATAAGAATGGCGTATTTTTGAATGTGCTTGATGCAAATCAAAACATCCTGTTTGCAACTAGGGCCCAAGTGCTGCCACTGATGGGGTGGGTGTCTGTGTGGCCCAATTTTTGGAAAAAAAGGGAGACTCCGCTTGGAGTAACCCTTGCTTGATGTGTTTTTAAAAGAAGCCAAGATGAACAGAGCTGGGATCAGGAAAGACTTTGCTACCTACCCCGGTGTCATCCTGGGGACGGATAAGAATGGCGTATTTTTGAATGTGCTTGATGCAAATCAAAACATCCTGTTTGCAACTAGGGCCCAAGTGCTGCCACTGATGGGGTGGGTGTCTGTGTGGCCCAATTTTTGGAAAAAAAGGGAGACTCCGCTTGGAGTAACCCTTGCTTGATGTGTTTTTAAAAGAAGCCAAGATGAACAGAGCTGGGATCAGGAAAGACTTTGCTACCTACCCCGGTGTCATCCTGGGGACGGATAAGAATGGCGTATTTTTGAATGTGCTTGATGCAAATCAAAACATCCTGTTTGCAACTAGGGCCCAAGTGCTGCCACTGATGGGGTGGGTGTCTGTGTGGCCCAATTTTTGGAAAAAAGGGAGACTCCGCTTGGAGTAACCCTTGCTTACATTGTTTTTAAAAGAAGCCAAGATGAACAAGTCATGGGTCAGCAAAGACTTTGCTACCTACCCCGGTGTCATCCTGGGGATGGATAAGAATGGCGTATTTTTGAATGTGCTTGATGCAAATGTAGCTGTGAAGTGTACAACTGGGGCACAACTGCTGCCACTTAAGGGGTGGGTGTGTGTGTGGCCCAATTTTTGGAAAAAATGGAGACTCCGCTTGGAGTCACCTTGCGGTGTTTTACATGATTTTAGAAGGGCGTGCCATGCCTATATCTGTGTGTCCTCCTCTTTTTCCTTGTCCAGCTGTTTTGTTTTCGCATGAGTATATGTCCTTGTCACTTTCCAATGTGTTTGAGTTGTTTGTCACCTTTAGGACACCTTTGAGGGTGTTTTCTAGGTGTTTTTCTGTGTTTGTGATTGCCTGCCATTGTTTCCTATGCAGTTCGAGTTCGGTTCGTCGAACCGAACTCGAACGGGAGGTCCGTTCGGCGAACCAACCTCGAGCCGAACCGCGACCGGTTCGCTCATCTCTAGTGGTGAGTGTTATCACCTGGCGTTTTAAATTCTATCCTGTGCACTAGTAATAGGAACTATAAGATATATATACACACATATTATAATTATAATTATATATATATATATATATATATATATATATATATATATATATATATATATATATATATATATATATATATATATATATATATATATATATATATATATATATATCTCAACCTCCTTTGAAGTGCCAAAATACCACTTATATAATATTTATACACAGAGACAACCGTGGCATAAATTTTGAATAAAACATAATCTTTATTATATCATATTAAAATTGATACAGCAAATGAGTCCTCAAAAGGGTTAGCTGGACTGCTGGGGTAGGTCAATAACCGTAATAGTGGATAGTTTACAATTTGATCACAATTACAGACTGGAAATATAATATAATGATTTGTACATAGGCACATACTATACTTTCCTATCAGTGCTGTTTAGTGATCATATATCCCACTAACAGTTTATTAATTGCGATCACAATTTCAATTATCATACATCTATGGTCATTGTGATGTAACCAGAGCTTCGCCCATGCGGCAAGGGGCACCTAGTAATCAAACGGCATTGCCATAACTTGTAAATTGTCCCCAACCGCCGCGACACTACTAGTACATCACAGCAGATCCATACAACCATTTATCCCGTATTGGTTAAACTGTTGGAATCGGGTTAGCAGTGGCAGCCCGTAAACAGTCTACACCATGTACCCTATGCAATTGGATCGATTCCAAAAGTAGCTATCAAGGATGCAACACAGTAAGTTATACATAAATTCAAGTCATAATTTCCCATTGATATTACTCCAAAATGATGTACTCAACCTCACAATAACCAGTTGCAACCATGGTTTCAAGTGTCAAGACTATATAATGGTTATGATATAACCTAAGCTTCGCCCATGTGGCATCCTATATAGCCACATGGGCGAAGCTTAGGTTATATCATAACCATTATATAGTCTTGACACTTGACACTATGGTTGCAACTGGTTATTGTGAGGTTGAGTACATCATTTTGGAGTAGTATCAATGGGAAATTATGACTTGAATTTATGTATAACTTACTGTGTTGCATCCTTGATAGCTACTTTTGGAATCGATCCAATTGCATAGGGTACATGGTGTAGACTGTTTACGGGCTGCCACTGCTAACCCGATTCCAACAGTTTAACCAATACGGGATAAATGGTTGTATGGATCTGCTGTGATGTACTAGTAGTGTCGCGGCGGTTGGGGACAATTTACAAGTTATGGCAATGCCGTTTGATTACTAGGTGCCCCTTGCCGCATGGGCGAAGCTCTGGTTACATCACAATGACCATAGATGTATGATAATTGAAATTGTGATCGCAATTAATAAACTGTTAGTGGGATATATGATCACTAAACAGCACTGATAGGAAAGTATAGTATGTGCCTATGTACAAATCATTATATTATATTTCCAGTCTGTAATTGTGATCAAATTGTAAACTATCCACTATTACGGTTATTGACCTACCCCAGCAGTCCAGCTAACCCTTTTGAGGACTCATTTGCTGTATCAATTTTAATATGATATAATAAAGATTATGTTTTATTCAAAATTTATGCCACGGTTGTCTCTGTGTATATGTTGTTGTGTGTAGTTACCAAGTGTTTGTGTAGGGCGCTGTACATGTTCTGGGTGTTGTCTGGGTGTGGCGGGGGGGGTGAGAGCGGTGTTGTATGTGTGTTGCGTTGTCTGTGGAGCGCTGTTTGTCTGTCGCGTTGTGTGTGTGTGTGTGTGTTGCGCGGTTTGTGTGGGTGTGGTGTGTTTTGGGGGGAGGTATGTTTTGTGCAATGTGTGTGTTGTGCGGTATGTGCGTATATTTATGTATGCCGCGGTGTTTGTGTGTTGTGTGTGTGCAGCGTTGTCTGTGTGTGTGGGTGTCTGTGTATGGCGGTGTTTGTGGTTCCGTGTGTGTGTGTGTGTGTGTGTGTGTGTGTGTGTGTTGAGGGGGAGGTGTGCACCTCCCATCGTGCTCCATCCCCCATGCTGCGCACCCCCCCATCATGCCCCATCCCCTATGCTGCGCATTCCCCATCGTGCTCCATCCCCCATGCTGCGCACCCCCCATCATGCCCCATCCCCTATGCTGCGCATTCCCCATCGTGCTCCATCCCCCATGCTGCGCACCCCCCATCGTGCTCCATCCCCCATGCTGCGCACTCCCCATCGTGCTCCATCCTCCATGCTGCGCACTCCCCATCGTGCTCCATCCTCCATGCTGCGCACTCCCCATCATGCTCCATCCCCCATGCTGCGCACCCCCCATCGTGCTACATCCCCCATGCTGCGCACCCCCCCATCGTGCTACATCCCCCATGCTGCGCAATGCCCCATCGTGCTACATCCCCCATGCTGCGCACTCCCCATCGTGCTACATCCCCCATGCTGCGCACCCCCATCGTGCTACATCCCCCATCGTGCTCCATCCCCCATGCTGCGCACTCCCCATCGTGCTCCATCCCCCATGCTGCGCACCTGCCATCGTGCTCCATCCCCCATGCTGCACACTCCCCATCGTGCTACATCCGCCATGCTGCGCACTCCCCATCGTGCTACATCCCCCATGCTGCGCACCTCCCCATCGTGCTACATCCCCCATGCTGCGCACTCCCCATCGTGCTACATCCCCCATGCTGCGCACTCCCCATCGTGCTACATCCCCCATGCTGCACACTCCCCATCGTGCTACATCCCCCATGCTGCACACTCCCCATCGTGCTACATCCCCCATGCTGCGCACTCCCCATCGTGCTACATCCCCCATGCTGCGCACTCCCCATTGTGCTCCATCCCCATGCTATAATAGTTCTCCTATTATACTCAGAGAGGAGTATAATAGGAGGACTGTAATAGGAGGAGTAGTCCTGGGGGGAGAGGAGTATAATGCCGGCTCCCTGCACATGTGTACCGGGAGCCGGTGTACACTGGTAACTATGATACACATCGGGTAACCAAGGGACCTTAGTTACCCGATGTGTATAATGGTTACCAGCGTTCACGGGCTCCGTCAAGATCCCAGCATCGCAAGGTTATGTCTGGCGCTGCTGGGATCGTGACGGAGCCAGTGTACACTGGTAACTATGATACACATCGGGTAACCAAGGGACCTTAGTTACCCGATGTGTATAATGGTTACCAGCGTTCACGGGCTCCGTCAAGATCCCAGCATCACCAGGTTATGTCTGGCTCTGCTGGGATCGTGACGGAGCCGGTGTACACTGGTAACTATGATACACATCGGGTAACCAAGGGACCTTAGTTACCCGATGTGTATAATGGTTACCAGCGTTCACGGGCTCCGTCAAGATCCCAGCATCACAAGGTTATGTCTGGCGCTGCTGGGATCGTGACGGAGCCGGTGTAGAAGCAAGCGATATCCCAGGATGTTGTGAGTGTGTGGATGTGATGTGTGAGGTGTGTGTGAGAGTGAGTGTGATCTGATGTGTGTGTGTGTACTCACCTGGGAGTCGGAGCTCCGTGTCAGTTGGGCCAGAGCGAGCGTGCATTGCGTGAGGGGGGCGGGGCCTGCCGAGAGCCGGGGCGAGAGACCAATCCGTGTGGGGGGGCGGGGCCATGGCGAGCCCAGCGGCCAATCAGCTTTGTGTCACCGTAAGTACACAATTTTGGAGCATGACAGACAGACAGAATAAGGCAATTATATATAGTTAGCAACCACATGTCCAAATATATTAGCGCATAGCACTCCAACCAGCATAATTTAAACACAACCTGGACATCAGTAGATGGCCAATTAAAGGAGTGACAAGGATAGTAGTAAAATACCAATCTTTATTTATTTGCATTAAAAACACTAAAATATAGCATAAAGGTACCGGCAGTAAATAGAGAGACACAGACAGTTAATATATTGAGTCCCAATAAATAATCAAAAGAATTATTTGTGTGAATCAGGGATATACACATCAAAGACACCAGGTGAATATATATTAACCCTGAGCCAAAAAACCACTCATTGAAGACAAGTGCGATTCTGTGGTTCTATCTGCGCTACTAATAGTGCATCAAAGAATAGTTAATCTTTACTAATTAGTACCCCATCCAAAGTCTCATGCCCATAATTTGGAAATAAGTGAGTAAAAAAGGTATATGGATGTAAGATTCCTTACACAGGAACAAGGGCATAAATGTCTAATAAATGCATAAGAAGCGCAGAAGGAAAACACAGAAGCACAGGTCATTAACCATTCACAGTATGGAGAAGGCAAACAGGACAGTATAATAGACATTCAGATTACATCACCTGGGGACTGATGAACTGCTGTGACCCTCACACTCCGACACGTGTTTCGCAATAGCTTTTTCGAGGAGCGTGTCAGAGGTGAGGGGCGGGCTGGTTTAAAAAGGGCAGAGTGGCCAATGTGAGGACAGACCCCGATCACATGTTCTGATCGGAGCAGGAAGCGGCGTTAATCCAATTAGCGGCGCATAGCAACAATCACCACCACCGCTGAATGAAAGGAGCCTCCAGAACACCGCGATCACGTGACCGTGATGTCACAACCCACATGTTAGTGAGTCATGGCAACCACGGGACGCCATCTGATGCGACGAGAGGAAGCCAGCAGTCGGCATTGCAGTCATGCGCACTGGATTCTCGGCTGCACTTAGAAAACAGCGATGTAAGTTGCACAGAGAATTGCTTTAACTGTTGGATGTCTGGTATAGATAATTCCAAATACATGGGCACTACAGCCATTGTGACAGTTTACTTAAAGCCATACATATAAATAAATACAGTCAGATATTGTAGTGAATATAATCTACACTATATGTAATAAAACGCTACACATACAGTCCTATAGTGACTTCCAGGGAAATACCAATAAGTTACATAATAAATCATAATATGATAATACAGTACACCGGATGTCTTAAATATTAGTTTCTCCCTTCAGTCAATAGCCAGAAATATTTTTAACTATTTCATGCCTGACATAAGTATTTACAAATGGACAAGCACTAAGGCCATTATATCAGTCATTTAAGACCATGTATACAGGTATAGCAAATCAGATATTATAGTAAACTGCACCTAAATATAATTAGAGACTGCATGCACACCCTACAATGTCATTAAAAAATGTACATGGAAATTACATAATGCATCATAAATAGAATAACACAATAAGAACAATTCTTTTTTCTTTATGGCCGTCACGAAAGGAGTCCTAGATGGATATCCTCCTAGATGTAAAGATGACCCACTCCATAGATGGTAATAAACCAAGCAAAGGCAGCCTAATATACTGGATAAAACAGAAAATTAAAAACATATAAAACACAACCCACCACAAACACCAAACTAAAACTAGACATGTCAATATCGGGATGCATATAGAGAGATATATCAAAATCCAATATCAGTATGGATCCAGGACAACAGGCCCCACCGGAACAAAAACAATGATGTCATAAAAAAGCTGAAAACCCCATATTTTCATTAAGACCATTGGGAGTCAAAGTGCCCAGCCTATATATCCACTTGCTCTCGACTTGGGCAAGAAGCCTACCAAGGTCACCCCCTCTAGATCCCATAGACACCAAATCAATACCCTTTCCCTTCAAAAGGGTGGCATTACAGCCATGATACTTTTTAAAGTGTCTGGGAATAGTTTTTAACAAACCTTCATCAATAACACTTTTCGCCTTTTCTATATCCAAACAATGTTCACGGATTCTGATTGTTAACTCCCTCGTTGTTAAACCTATGTACGCTTTTTTACAGGGGCACTCAATCCTGTAAATAACCCCTTTTGAGGAACACGTGATACGATGTCTAATGTTGAACTCATGTGATCCATCAAAATTATGAAATTTCTTGGCTTTAACAAGATTGGCGCACGCCTTGCATAGGCCACAGAGGAAAAAAACAACTGGTAACACCTGGCTAGAAGTGCCAGCCCGAGCCGGTTCATAATGGCTGTGTACCAGTACATCTTTCAAATTTTTGGCACGTTTGGCTACCATATATGGTCGAGGTGGAAGAATTTTCTTCAAAACAGAATCCGTCAACAAGATGTTCCAATGTTTTTGGATAATTGCTTTCATTTTATCCCACTTGTTATACGTGGTGATGAGGCGCACCACTTGATTACTTTTGGGTTTTAGTGTGTTAGAGAAGAGGAGGGAATTCCTAGTTGACCTTGCCGCTCTTTTAAAGCCATTTTTTATTATTCGCCGACTATAACCCCTGGATTCAAACCTGTCGGCCAGATCCTCCGAGTGAGCCAGAAAACTGCTATCATCAGAGCAAATTCTCCTGACCCTGAGGAACTGTCCCACAGGAATCCCTTTGATAGTACTCTTGGGGTGGGCGGATGAGGCAAGGAGAAGAGAGTTTGTGGCCGTAGGCTTACGGAAAATTTGTGTAGAGAGGAGGCCATCCGGTAATGCAACAATTTTAAGATCCAAAAAATTGATTCTACGGCCATATTCAAAGGTAAGCTTAATGTTAAGATCATTACAATTCAAGCACTGCATGAATTCCTGTAGACCTCCAACCTCATCCTCCCAGATAAACCACACATCATCTATATATCTGATCCAATTTAGGACCTGATGTGTGCACAAGTTGTTATCACTCACAAAGATCTGCCGTTCCCATGCCCCCAAAAAAAGATTGGCATAGGAAGGTGCGCAACACGCCCCCATGGCAGTACCCTGGGTTTGTAAGTAGACCTTCCCATTGAATGTAAAAACATTGTGTGTCAGGATAAATTCTAATAAGATTAAAAATAAATCAGCCGTTGGTCGTGCAATGTTGCTCGATTCCAGGTACCACGAAACCGTTCTCAGACCATCCGGATGTCTGATGGAGGTATACAGGGATTCGATGTCAGCGGACACCATCACCATGTTATCCTCCAGATCAGGGGTGGGCAATTAATTTTCCCATGGGGCCGCATGAGAAATTGGGATTGGTTTAGAGGGCCGGACTAATATAATTACCTCAGTTCTACCCAATATACTACATCACTACACCCCCTCCATATACTACACCTGTAATAAACTACACCACTACACCGCTATATACTATACCTGTATTATACTACACTCCCTCCATATACCTGTAATATACTACACCCCCATATACACCTGTATTATACTACACCGCTATATAATACACCTCCGATATACTACATCATTACACCCCTATATACTATACCTGTATTATACTACACTCCCTCCATATACCTGTAATATACTACACCCCCATATACACCTGTATTATACTACACCACTATATAATACACCTCCGATATACTACATCATTACACCCCTATATACTACACCTGTAATATACTACATCACTACACCCTATATACTACACCTGTAATATACTACACCTCCATATAGTACACCTGTAATATACTACATCACTACATCCCATATAGCACACCTGTAATATACTACAACTCCATATAGCACACCTGTAATATACTACAACTCCATATAGCACACCTGTAATATACTACATCACTACACCCCTATATACACCTGTAATGTACTACATCACTACACCCCATATACTACACCTGTAATATACTACACCTCAATATAGCACACCTGTAATATACTACACCTCCATATAGCACACCTGTAATATACTACACCTCCATATAGCACACCTGTAATATACTACACCTCCATATAGCACACCTGTAATATACTACACCTCCATAGAGCACACCTGTAATATACTACACCTCCATATAGCACACCTGTAATATACTACATCACTATACCCCCATATACACCTCCATATAGCACACCTGTAATATACTACACCTCCATATGTCACACACCCTGCTCTCCATACAGCCTGCACCCCCATATCACACACACTACACCCCCATATGTCACACACCCTGCCCACATATCTCACCCTGCCTGTACTCCAACTTACCCCTCTCAAACACTCTGCACCCCTTCACATCCTTCTGTCAGTCTGCAGCCCTCATATGCCACTCACCCTGCAGCTCCATTTTCCCACATATGCACTCACCCTGCAGCCCCCCCTCCCCCTCATGTCCCCTCTTTTCTTATTACCAGTCATGTGTCCACATCTCCTTCAGGATTCACTATCTTTGCTTTCTGCCCGGCCTCCTGTGTCTCCTCCCACACAGTCACATGGGCGTGACATCACCGCAGGTCCTGGAAGATGAATTATTCCGTCTGCTCTGCTGTGCTGCTCCTTCTCCTGCACTGACTGTGCGGACCTGCACAGGATCTCTCCCTGCTCGGCACGCTGCAGCCCGGCTCCACTGCACCGGCTTAAGACGGGCGGGCCGGTCACAGAGAGCAGGCGGGCCGGATGTGGCCCGCGGGCCGCCCCTTGCCCAGGTCTGCTCCAGATGGATCCCATCAAGACGTCTCAGAGCGGCCGTGGTATCCTGGATATATGACAGCAACTCCCGTACCAACGGCTTCAAATAATAATCAATAACCTGACACACCAATTCAATGAGGATACCATTTCCTGATATTATGGGCCTGCCAGGGGGGTTAGTCGGATCTTTGTGAACTTTGGGAATCAGATATAATGCCGGGAGGCGTGGGTGGAGTTTAACAGTGTCAAGAAATTTTTTCGGTATAATACCTTTTTCATAGGCTTGTTCAAGAATCAAAATTAAGGAAGTATGGAATGATGAGGTAGGATTATATGGCAATTTCCGGTAGCATTTCACATCACCTAACAATTTCATATCTGTCACAAGGCCAAATAACAAGGTTGCCGCCTTTATCAGCAGGTTTGATTAAGATGTCATGCCAAGATTGTAACTCCTTCAAACCAGCCCACTCAGCTCTGCTGAGATTACGGGCAGGTGAGGGTAAGGCGGCTAAATCCTCAATCTCTTCTGAGACAAGTTTGGTAAAAACTTCCAAGGCCGGACAAATATTCAGGCTTGGAAATTTTTTACATTTGTTCATAAGCTGCAACGGGAAATTACCAACCTCATGTCCCGAGTTCTCCTCCTCCAATGACTGTAAAATCAAAAGTGCCTCCTGCTCCTCCCTTGTGGTGAAAATATCAGGAGCCAGTGTCTTATGATGTAATTTTTGAAGAAGTATTTTTCTTGAAAAAAGGTGAACATCCTTCAACGCCGTGAACGCGTCTAAAGGATTAGAAGGGGACAAAGTTAATCCCTTCTCCAGTAAACAAGTCTGAATATCTGAAAGCTTGTGTTGCGAAAGATTTATTACCTGTGGCCCATCCCTGCGTTTATCCCTGGAATTGAAAATATCATATCCTTTACGCTTTCCTTTATATCCGTTGTATGATGGATCTCTAGGACCCTCCGAGCCACTGGTGGACACCATGCTTTCAGATACAGCGTTGAGGGATTGATTGGATGCAGATCTAGAAACGTCCATTTTGGATTCTTTCTTTCTTTTTTTTCCCGTGGCCTATGCAAGGCGTGCGCCAATCTTGTTAAAGCCAAGAAATTTCATCATTTTGATGGATCACGTGAGTTCAACATTAGACATCGTATCACGTGTTCCTCAAAAGGGGTTATTTACAGGATTGAGTGCCCCTGTAAAAAAAGCGTACATAGGTTTAACAACGAGGGAGTTAAAAATCAGAATCCGTGAACATTGTTTGGATATAGAAAAGGCGAAGTGTTATTGATGAAGGTTTGTTAAAAACTATTCCCAGACACTTTAAAAAGTATCATGGCTGTAATGCCACCCTTTTGAAGGGAAAGGGTATTGATTTGGTGTCTATGGGATCTAGAGGGGGTGACCTTGGTAGGCTTCTTGCCCAAGTCGAGAGCAAGTGGATATATAGGCTGGGCACTTTGACTCCCAATGGTCTTAATGAAAATATGGGGTTTTCAGCTTTTTTATGACATCATTGTTTTTGTTCCGGTGGGGCCTGTTGTCCTGGATCCATACTGATATTGGATTTTGATATATCTCTCTATATGCATCCCGATATTGACATGTCTGGTTTTAGTTTGGTGTTTGTGGTGGGTTGTGTTTTATATGTTTTTAATTTTCTGTTTTTTTCCAGTATATTAGGCTGCCTTTGCTTGGTTTATTACCATCTATGGAGTGGGTCATCTTTACATCTAGGAGGATATCCATCTAGGACGCCATTCGTGACGGCCATAAAGAAAAAATAATTGTTGTTCTTATTGTGTTATTCTATTTATGATGCATTATGTAATTTCCATGTACATTTTTTAATGACGTAGGGTGTGCATGCAGTCTCTAATTATATTTAGGTGCAGTTTACTATAATATCTTATTTGCTATACCTGTATACATGGTCTTAAATGACTGATATAATGGCCTTAGTGCTTGTCCATTTGTAAATACTTATGTCAGGCATGAAATAGTTAAAAATATTTCTGGCTATTGACTGAAGGGAGAAACTAATATTTAAGACATCCGGTGTACTGTATTATCATATTATGATTTATTATGTAACTTATTGGTATTTCCCTGGAAGTCACTATAGGACTGTATGTGTAGCGTTTTATTACATATAGTGTAGATTATATTCACTACAATATCTGACTGTATTTATTTATATGTATGGCTTTAAGTAAACTGTCACAATGGCTGTAGTGCCCATGTATTTGGAATTATCTATACCAGACATCCAACAGTTAAAGCAATTCTCTGTGCAACTTACATCGCTGTTTTCTAAGTGCAGCCGAGAATCCAGTGCGCATGACTGCAATGCCGACTGCTGGCTTCCTCTCGTCGCGTCAGATGGCGTTCCGTGGTTGCCATGACTCACTAACATGTGGGTTGTGACATCACGGTGGTGGTGATTGTTGCTATGCGCCGCTAATTGGATTAACGCCGCTTCCTGCTCCGATCAGAACATGTGATCGGGGTCTGTCCTCACATTGGCCACTCTGCCCTTTTTAAACCAGCCCGCCCCTCACCTCTGACACGCTCCTCGAAAAAGCTATTGCGAAACACGTGTCGGAGTGTGAGGGTCACAGCAGTTCATCAGTCCCCAGGTGATGTAATCTGAATGTCTATTATACTGTCCTGTTTGCCTTCTCCATACTGTGAATGGTTAATGACCTGTGCTTCTGTGTTTTCCTTCTGCGCTTCTTATGCATTTATTAGACATTTATGCCCTTGTTCCTGTGTAAGGAATCTTACATCCATATACCTTTTTTACTCACTTATTTCCATATTATGGGCATGAGACTTTGGATGGGGTACTAATTAGTAAAGATTAACTATTCTTTGATGCACTATTAGTAGCGCAGATAGAACCACAGAATCGCACTTGTCTTCAATGAGTGGTTTTTTGGCTCAGGGTTAATATATATTCACCTGGTGTCTTTGATGTGTATATCCCTGATTCACACAAATAATTCTTTTGATTATTTATTGGGACTCAATATATTAACTGTCTGTGTCTCTCTATTTACTCCCGGTACCTTTATGCTATATTTTAGTGTTTTTAATGCAAATAAATAAAGATTGGTATTTTACTACTATCCTTGTCACTCCTTTAATTGGCCATCTACTGATGTCCAGGTTGTGTTTTTATATTATTATAATATATATATATATATATATACACATACATACATACATACACACACACACACACACACACACACACACACACACACACACACACACACACACACACACACATACACACACATACATACATACAATATTTAAATGAGCTTTAATATACTAAATCTTTTTAAACACGATTATGGTCATCCCTATTTATATTATTTATCTTTAGATTTTTACATTTCTTATCCTTTTACACATAGTGGTATCTTACATCATGTCTGATATGCAGACCTGCTGGTGTTCGAGTATTTAATGTAAAAATCCACCATGCCTCTCTATTCAACAATTTGCGTTTCCGATCCCCTCCTCTCATCGGGGTATCCGTTTTTTCAATCCCCATAATTTTGCAAGCCGAAACATCACCACCATGGCATAACGTAAAATGTTGTGATACTGCAGAGCATTTCACCGACATTTTATTTTTAGCATCTAAAAGATGTCTTCGTATTCTGATTTTTAAAGCATTAGTTGTAGAACCTACATATTGCAATTTACATATCTCACATTCAATCAAATAGACTGTATATGCAGTATTACAATTAATATAGTTATGTATCATATAATCTTTTCCCATAGATAAAGATAGACATTTTTTAGAGGGTCATTTAAAATAGGTAAGTTCTTTAGAATGATATTCTTAATTTCATTAAATTGTGGACTATTTGTTGATATAAAAGGTTAGTTTATTGGTTCCTTGTATTGTACCACTTGTCATTATTTTTAGAGAATTCTTCCAAAAGTACTTTCCTATCTTTATTATGTACAATCTTCTCTGCTCTGTCACACAAACCCCTTGAATATTTTCTTTCCATTAGTCTTTTTCTCACTTTAAAAAAATCCCCTTGTAATTGATTTTCCATACTTTTATTTATTTCTTTTTATTCTAGTATATTCCCCTACTGGGATATTTTTGATCACATGTCTCTGATGACATGAATTGGCTTGTAGCGTGGTATTCCTCGCAATAGATTTCCTATATGGGGAGATCTGTAATATTCCCTGTGATTTAGAAATATTAATGTCCAAAAAGTTAATGGCGAATTCCTGTGTCTCACTGGTAAAGAGAATATTACTATTGTTATTATTGACATACTTCAAAAATTCTGATATATTTACTCGTACCCCTTCCCAGACCACCAGCACGTCGTCCAAATAGCGCCCGTACCAATTGATCTGAGAAAGGAACGGATTGTCCAATGAAAAAAATAAATTCTCTTTCCCAGCAATACATAAAGACATTAGAAATGGCAGGTGAAAAACTTCCCTCATCTGGGCTCCACTTTTTTGTCGATAAAAAATACTGTTATATATAAAGAAATTATGTTTCAATAGGAATTCTGTGGCCATACAGAGAAATTGTCATAATTCTGGTGAATAATCGCTATATTCTTTCAAAAACTCATGTAAATTCCTAAGTATTAAATACTAGAGAGATTTATTAGAAGGGGATGAATGTGACTATCTACCCATTGACTAAGGTTCTCACTGAGGCTACCAATTCCTGCAACTATTGGACGTACTGGGGGAGGAAACACATTTTTTTGGGCTTTAGGAAAAGAGTGAAATATTGGTCTAATCAGATGTTCAATATATAAAAATTCAAATTTTTTTTTATTATTAATAACACCTAGTGAAAGACCTTCATTTAACAAATCTTTTAGTTGTCCCTGAAATGTTACTGTAGGATTACAACTTAGTTGTTGGTACACTACTTCATCCCCCAATATTTCCATATTAAGTTTATGGAATTAGCCTGCATCCATCACAATTATAGCTCCTCCCTTGTCTGCCTTTCTAATTACTAAAGTATGGTTCTTATGTAGCACATGTAATGCTTTTCTTTCATTTCTTGTTAGGTTATTCCCCCTCTTATCCTCAATCTCAGTATTTTTCTTCAATTCAACCAGATCTTTTTCTACCAACTCCTGGAATGTATCCAGAATATTAGGACGAGACTGTATAGGATAAAAGTAGGGATTCCTAACTTGAAAATCAATCGAATTTCCATCCCCCTCCTTAGTACGGGTCTCGGTTTCCAATTCTTTTAGAACCAGAAGGCCACATTGTTCCTTGAATGACATAATTTGTTGCAATGTAGGTAAATTTTCCCATTTCTGTAATGATGTTTCTTCCTTCAGATCTTCATCTGTATCTAGGAAATAGAATTTTAAAGTCAAAGTTCTTGCAAACTTATTCACATCCAATAAGGATTGATATAAATCAAATTCAATTTTTGGTGCAAACAATAACACAGCACAACAATGTTTTTGCTACTGAGGGTAAAACATGTGTTCTTTACTAATTTGAACATGCTGATTCCAAATATGAACTCAGAATTTGCACAGCACGTCCAGATTTTGAGTTATACTTAGAAAAGGCCATATGCCTATTCAGGCATTGTTGAAGATATTCCGGGCATGTCCAGACAGGTATGGGAGCTGATATCAGCACTAACCAGTTATGGCTATATGTAGGACCTATCCAGACATGTCCAGACATGTCTGGGAGCTGATGTCAGCATTAACCAGTTATGGCTATATATAGGGAGTGCTGACACCAGATTTACAGACAACTGTTGGACAGTGTTCAATAAAGTTTTTTTTTTTTGTTTATTTACCTATACTTCTTTTTCAATAAAAATGATAATACATGTTGTGAAACTGTGGGACATAACGATTCTGTATCTTTATTAATTGCTTATTTTAATTTTCACAAAAATTGGAATAACTTAATATCCTGACGTGCTACAAAAAAACTAACTTCAGATTTGGATTCAGCGCATTCGATTTAGTATAGCGCACATGGTTTTTGCCAAGTAGCAGACAAAAAGTGTTTATTTGTTGTGCTGTGTAATCCTTTGGATAATAATTTCACTTGATCTTCTGAGATAATTTGACAAGATAAATTGATTACAGGTTACTCTTGTATTTCTTCCTTTTGGGTGGATTTCTGTGAGGGGTGATGTTTCTTCCCCCCCTCTTCTCCTCTTCCTTATAGAAATTTACCCCCCTGAGGTCTCTGGTTGCGTTCCTGAATCTGAAAACGCAACTCTCCGGTATTCTTGAGATTTAGAATGTTTTAGTATAGATTTTGGGTTTCTTTTATTCACTCTCCGTTTCCAATATAGATTTCACCTGTATTATAGTCTCTTATATCACGTTCAATTTTTTTCTTTTTTCTCTCTGTAATGATATTCTCTAATTTAGAGACGTTTTTTCTCGATTTATTATTCAAATCCTCATATTCTGAGTGGCTGGTATGTTTTTCCATATCTTTCTTCAAGGTTTCCTCCTCGTTTCCAATCGTATTTCTAAATCACAGGGAATATTACAGATCTCACCATATAGGAAATCTATTGCAAGGAATACCACGCTACAAGCCAATTCATGTCATCAGAGACATTTGATCAAAAATATACTAGGGGAATATACTAGAATAAAAAGAAATACAAGTATGGAAAATCAATTACAAGGGGAATTTTTGAAAGCGAAAAAAAGACTAATGGAAAGAAAATATTCAAAGGGTTTGTGTGACAGAGTAGAGAAGATTTTACATAAGATAGGAAAGTCCTTTTGGAAGAATTCCCTAAAAATAATTACAAGAGTGGTACAAAACAAGGAACTAAAATGAACCTTTATATCAACAAATAGTCCACAATTTAATGAAATTAAGAAAATCATTCTAAAGAACTTACCTATTTTAAATGAAGATCCAATTAATTTCATTGCACGTCGAGAACCAATAATTGGTCAAACATTATCCCCTAGTTTATACTTTATTTATATCTGGAGATAGAGAAGATGGGAGTAACGGGCTTAAAGTTCAAGGGTATTACAAGTGTGGCCATAATATATGTACATGCTATGGAGTTTCAAAACCCTCTAAAAATGTCTATCTTTATCTACGGGAAAAGATTATATGATACATAACTACATTAATTGTAATACTGCATATACAGTCTATTTGATCGAATGTGAGATATGTAAATTGCAATATGTAGGTTCTACAGCTAATGCTTTAAAAATTACAATATGAAGACATATTTTAGATGCTAAAAATAAAATGTCGGTGAAATGCTCTGCAGGATCACGACATTTTACGTTATGCCATGGTGGTGATGTTTCGGCTTGCAAAATTATGGGGATTGAAAAAACGGATACCCCGATGAGAGGAGGGGATCGGAAACGTAAATTGTTGAATAGAGAGGCATGGTGGATTTTTACATTAAATACTCGAACACCAGCAGGTCTGAATATCAGACACGATGTAACATACCATGTGTAAAAGGATAAGAAATGTAAAAATCTAAAAAGATATAATATAAATAGGGATGACTATAATCGTGTTTAAAAAGATTTAGTATATCAAAGCTCATTTAAATATTGTGCGTATATATATATATATATATATATATATATATATATATATATATATATATATATATATATATATATATATATCTTATAATAGTAATAGAAATAGGAAAAAAGGAGAAAAAAATAAGGAAAAGAAAAAAAAGGAATTGAAAAAAGTAAAGATTTTTTTTTTTTTTATTAAAAAGGTTTTTTTTATAATGGTTGTGATACAGCTTATGAAGGGTTAACATTCTAGGGTGGTTCCTGTTACTAGTGCACAGGATAGAATTTAAAATGCCAGGTGATAACACTCACCACACACATTGAGAAAGGAGTCAGTCCCAAAACAAAATAAAGTCTTGGATGTTTTAGAATCTACATCGCTGGATTTCTTTCTGCCTTTACAAGTGTACCCCCTGGTCTACTCCCCAGGATCCGTGCAGAGAGATTCTTTCTGGCTGAGGTGAGCTGATCAAATTTTGGAATTTTTACGTTATTAAATCTTCATGTTATACATTTTTATGAAATTTGGTCAATGAAAACTGTAGACAGTGTAGGGAAACAAATTAAACATCTTGTAACTCATCCTAACTATGTTTCTGAACTCCATTTCAGGCTAATGTCATTGTAGCACATTCCCTATCCTCCCAACAATAAATGTTAAGTTATCCCATAATCCTGTCGCGTACTCTGCTCAAATTGCGCACCCCTCCCTCCACCCAACATCCTCTGACTTTGTGGTTCCCCAGAGGAGGAGTGTCTCATTTACATTGCCTCCTTCTAGAGAGCCAGGTGGATATTATTACTTAAGATTCTTGAACCGTCGCATTTACAATCACAAAATTTTGCACAGACACCTCATGTGACCCAGGGAACGTCATAGACTATGTTTTGACAGGAAAATGTAACCCCGTGCTTTACAGTTACTCTCCAAAAAACATGCCTTCATTAAAGTAAATGGAGCCTGGAACTACAGGTTATTAGTAGGAGCTGTGAGTGGTTGCTATAGGAACAAAAGACATTCATAGTATAAGAAGCTTATATGTGAGGTAATAAGATGTCGGTGGGGAGACGGATAAAGAGAGACAGACAGGGAAAGAGACAGACAGAGACAAACGGTGAAAGAGAGAGACAGACCTGGAAAGAGACAGATGGGGAAAGAGACAGATGGGGAAAGAGACAGATGGGGAAAGAGACAGATGGGGAAAGAGACAGATGGGGAAAGAGACAGATGGGGAAAGAGACAGATGGGGAAAGAGACAGATGGGGAAAGAGACAGACGGGGAAAGAGACAGATGGGGAAAGAGACAGACAGACATGCAGACAGGGACAGAGACAGGCAGACAGGGAAGGAGGAGATAGCCAGAGAGACAGACAAAGATAGATGGGAAAGACACAGACCTTGATAGAGAGACGGGGAAAGAGACAGACCTGGAAAGAGGCAGACGGAGCACATTACTTGGCCAATTTAGTTAAATCTGTGTGGAATATCTGTGGTGTTGAAATATATGTTGTGAAATGCTTCTATTAGCTTAGTTTTTGCCTTTTAATAATTACATTTCTATCTATTTGTTTTGTGTTTTTTGTGTGTAGAATACATTTTTGTTAATACATTCTATTTTGTTAACACAAGTTATTAACCCGGGCGAAGCCGGGTAGTACAGCTAGTATTATGATATGTATGTTATGTTCTATTATCAATGCATCAATTTTTTATCCCCTTTCTTTGTTTTCTGTATTTCACTTAAATTTTAATAAACACTGATTGATTATAAAAGTAACAGCAGCTAAAAGTAAAAGAGCGTTCCCCTTCTTACCCCACCTGTTCCTTCAGGTATAGTCTTATTGCTTATTGTCAATTCCACATTGTCCCAGTCACTTTCAGTCAATTCTTAGTATGGTGTGTAGTATTAAAGGGTTTTCTACAAGTTTTGAAAATTAGTACTAAAGGAACCCTGCTCAAATGGGAAAGGATGAGCACCTAGCCATCTGTCACCTTAACTGTCTGCTGCATCTAACTTCCAGCCTTAGCAGCCACAAGCCAATGCAGTATATGCAAAATACCTCTGAATTGTGACCAGACGACATATTACCAGCACATAGTAACTGTATAGTACCACATGCAAAGGACAAATACTGGCATGCTGTGACCAAACCACATATTACTATTAGCAATGAGTGAACACTACCATGCTCAAGTGCTTGGTACCTGTAACTATCAATTAGACGCTCAGTTGGGTTCGACTCTTATACCGAGTATAATAGAAATCAATGGGAAACTAGGGCATTTTTCTGGAAGATCTTCTGTAAAAATGCTTGAGTCCTCTACTGACTTCCATTATACTTGGTACAGGAATCTAGCCCATCCAAGAGTCCACTATCAAGCACCTGAGTATGGTACTACTCGCTCATCACTAATTACTACTACATAGTGACTGAATAGTACCATATACTGTATAAAGGACAAATACCGCCACACCATGATCAGACCACATGTTACCACCACATTGTGACCAAATAATACCACATACAAGGAAGAAAAACTGATGCACCATGGTCAGGTCACATATTACCACCACATAGTCATCATATACTACAATACTAATCAATAATAAAACATGCAATAATAATAACATTAATATTCCCATCAGTGCCATTATATACAGGAGTGTGTATATAGTGAATAGAAGCAATGCCATGTTCACTGGTGACAAGTGTGATGGATAAATTGTAAAATATTTGGGTTTGAATTATTTGTGCCAAATAGTAGAAATTATTTGTGTATTTGTACCGAATAACAAACCTAATACAAGTCAATGGGAAGCTCGACTATTTTTGGACATATGTCTGGGAGAGCTATAAAAATGCTGCAATTGAAAAGTGCTGAAACTGATTGGGAACAGCATGTGGAAGATGTGCGGATTAATTTCTGACTCACATTTGGTCTCTGGGAATAATATTGTCAGAGTATTACCCCACTTTTACGTAGTGACAATAAAAGCTCCAAAACCAAATCTAAATTGCATTTTACAAGAAAAAATGTTCAGAAACATTATTTCCTGTAAAAGGACTTCTATATAAGGCAAAATAAAAAAAAAGAGTAAACAAATCCTCCCATTTATCCTATGTTCACACGTAGTGTTTTTAGTTTTGTTTTTCTCATTCCTTTTAAACCTGAAAAATTTTCACCCGGAAATGTAATAGTAACATTTTAGTACTTTATCTGGCCATGTGGTATGTGTGGCATGGTCACATACCTCCTGTTTAATTTATGAATAGCTGTATTAATCCACGCTAGACTAGATTGAAATTAGGATGTTTGGTTCATTATTGTACCAGCAGGTATAAAAATGCAGCCCAAAAATCTCTCCCTTCAATGACACAGGTGTAGCGTCCCACGAGGCAGGTGGTCCACCTACTCGTCGCCAGGCAGCCGCGGGTTGGGTCAGGCGATGTGATGGGTGGCCTTGTCCGGTTCCGTTGCCCCGAGGTGTACAGGAAATGGTGGGAAAAGCAAGGTGAATGGGGAAAAGTTTGTCATGACGCCACCTGTGGTATGTGGTCAGGGGTAGTCGCCGCTGAAGATTTCCTCGTCGGGGAAAGTGCTATGGCAGCCAGGATGGTGCTGCTCCTCACAGGCGGAGTGGGCCCAAGGTGGATGATGAGGGTTTTAATGGCCATTGACGCTTAAGCCGGTAAGTACAAGCCAACACAGTGTCTGCGGGTTCAGGGTGTAGTTTACTCACAACTTCAGCTGCCAGCCCGGTCGTACTAGTCACCACCGTTATGGTCTCAGGTCAATCCCAGATCCGTGGGAGGTCAGAACCAGTGCGGTAGTCTGTGGACCCTTCCTCACTGCGCTTTGTAGTGCGGGTCCCTGTGGCCTGAAGCACTTAGAGTCCCTTCCGTACTAGGTAGAGTACTGTTCCCAATGCCAGTAGCATGGATCCCTTTGAGTCTGACCGCGATCGAGTACTAGGTGCCCCTTGGCTCTGGAAACTTGTGTGGTCGAAGAAGCATAGAACCTCTTCGTCCAACAGAATCTGGTGATGCAATGTGGAATTGCACCATACTAGGGTACTGCACCCTGAACTGTGCTGGTCTCGGGGGAACTGACACGGTATCCTCCACAACGACTGTTAAACTCCTATGTCCCACAGGAGCTACCGGGAAAGACATCCGCTCACTGTCACTCCTGCTGGAGAACCCTCTAAATTGCTCCTAACTCCCCCTGGTGGCCGCTCATCCCCACAACCAGGTCCTAAGCTAGTGGATTGAGGCCTCAGTTGTGATGGCATCCTGTAAATGCCACACTGTAGGCAACCCCTTTGGTACTTGACCCTAGCCCAGTCACCAGTAGGGAAGGGGCAGCCTGTGTGTGAATGTGGTTGTGTTTGATGAAACTAGCACCGACCTCCCTTGGATCCATGATCAGCACTACACCCCAAGTGGCGACCCGAGCCTCAGGGGTGCCACACAAGCTCCTCTGCCCCAACTATGGACACATAGCTCACAAGATAGGGTGTGTAGATCATATTTTTTTTCACCTCTTCCTCCTCCTCCACTATATCTGCAGAATCATCATGTGGCCCTCAACCATAATTTTTGGAGGGCCATCAGGCAGCCCTCACTCATACACTTAGGAGGGCCCACAGGTGGTCCTCTACTAGAAATTTGAGAGGGCCCTATCTCATACATTTGAGAACAAATCCACAACTTGAGTTTGAATACTGGATGCATATATCCCAGTGCCAAAGCCAGTGTAAGTAAAGTGGAGATCAGAATCAACATATTCATTTAGGGTCTGTAAACAATAAATACAGTGGAAAGTTTTAATAGCGGGAAGAGAACTAAACATTTCAGGTTGTCTGTTCAAACCTGTAACGATTACATCTGGGCCATAGGTGTCAGTAACAGTCACTATGGATCCAAACTTAGTAAGCGTTGAAAAACAAAGCATGAATAATTCTATATAAACCGTGATGTATTTAACAGAAGAGTTGCGCAGTGAAAATGTAACTTTGTTGCGTAGTATGTAAAATACTTTTAATGCATCATCGCTTTGTCACTTAAGCTGATGTAAGGGAGCAGTTGGTGGTTGCTATGGAGACGGAGCTGGGACTGGACGTGCGTCGTGTGAGCTCATGAGAAAAACAGAAAGAAAAAGGAAGGGAAGGATCTGATCTAGCGATCCTGGTCCCTTGCATACGGATTCAAATTGGTGCTCCTGTGAACGGTGACACCTGGAACAGTCAACTTCTACCCCTATTCGGTGGAGACAGCGGAGAGGCCCACGAGCGGGTTAGTAACAGAAGAAGGCGGCCATCTTGTGAGGAGTGATACAATGTCTGTAGAGGGCAAAGTACCCTATGTTACAACCCAGGATAAGGTACCTTGTTCTTATTCCCCTGTACTGAAGGGTAGATAGGTATTTGGACTAATCAGAATAACTTTTCTTTAATGGATGTGTGTCAGCAAAGACTGAACTGTGTTTTCACTGTTGACAACCGCAGATTGCACGGTGCGTAGATCCAAAAGGCCAGAGTCCGTGGTGAAGTGGGCACCCAACTATCCGGATTGGATCATCCGCAGAGACTGCTGATCGAAAAGAAGTGCTAATAAACGGACTCCTGTGATAGGGACTGAAGTACGGTTGTTTTAATGCTATAGTTGTTATGAGAATTTGATGTGTATTTGCCCTCACTGCGCAGCTGAGATAGGCCACACCAGGAATTCGGAGGGTTAATTGGTTGGGATAGACTTAAGATTGTGATCCAGGAGACAGGATACTTATGGCTTCCCTGTAGAAACTAGCCCTGTTTTGGTCCGGTCATATTTAGGGGAGGGAGCGGCATTGTGGGTCCAAGGGAATACCCCCTCCTACTGGGACCAGAGATATGTGGGCATTCTCCTGGAAGGGAAGGATATAGATTTCTCATTGTGTATTTGTTGCTGGGCTTAGGTTTATAATTTAGTCCATTTTCTGTTAGGTTAATTTATTTATATTTTTCCTCCCCATAAAAAGAGGGGCAAGTTTATTTTAATAAATTTTGTTATTAATGTACCACTGTGCACTATGTACCATTGTGTAGTCTGGTTCGGCAGACTACACAATCATGCGAAAGACTGCTGACTTGACAGTTTCCCAGAAGGCAGTCATTGACACACTCCGCAAGGTGTGTAAACCACAAAGGGTCATTGCTAAAGACGCTTGCTGTTCACAGAGTGCTGTATCCAAGCATATTAAAGGGAACCTGTCACCACTTTTTAGCACTATAAGCTGCGGCCAGCACCACTGGGATCTTACATACAGCATTCTAACATGCTGTATATAAGAGCCCGGGCTGCTGTGTAGAACATAAACACTTTATAATATTCACCTAGAAGCACAACAATCGGATGGGTGACGCCTTTATCTGGGACCGGCTCCTCCCCTTTTGGCCATCTTGGTCTTCCTTATTTTGAAGCCCTGAAGCCGCGGTGCATGACACGTCTACGTCATATGTGGTGCCCTGGACAAGCCAGGTCGTCACAGAACACCACCAACACACCCCACACCCCGGTTAGGCACACCTAAGCCAAACAAAAATCCTTGTTCCCTTCCTCCAGGGGCTGATGTCCACACCAGGGGGTGGGCCAGGCGGTTGGTCCCGCCCACTGAGGAGTACACAGTCCTGGAGGCAGGAAAAGGAGAGCAGTTGGGTGCAGAGTAGTTTGGAGGAGAAAGTGAGAGGAAGTAAAGTGGTAGAGGAGCAGTCTGAAGTCGGTCAGGGTGTGTGGCCCGGACGGTACAGCAAGGTTGGCAGACGGTGGTGACCGTCTGCAGGAGAGGCCGATTGGAGCAGACCGTAAGGACCGTGGACGGGCGGTGGCCCGGCGGTACCGGACCGGCGAGCAAAGAGAAGCCAGCACCATCCGGCAGGGTTTACGGACCCCGACAAAGCTAGGAGTCGCCGTTGAATTTGTCAAATTCGTTAGCGAAGGGAACCTCCTGGGTTTCCCAGCAGTCAAGTCCCGACAGAAGGCGACAGCTCAACCGTGAAGAGAAACACAGTCACCGCCAAGGCTAAAGTTCCCAGGGCCAGAGCCTGCGGGCAAAAGGGGCTCCTTCAGCACCCATCCAAGCTGGGGGAGCGGGTTACCGGTGGGAACCCATTGGAACCGTACACACTACACAGGTGCAGGGAAAGGCAGTGACCATCAACTTGCCGGGAGGAGAAACACCGCAGCCGTCTGTGGGACCCATCCATCCAGCCGTTTGTTTTACCAGAGACTTTGTGTTCATCATTGGCTGAGTGCCGTGCGGCACAGCGCTGCCCCCGCGACCCTGCACCTCACCAGACCCTGTAACCCGCCTGCCATCCATTCCCTACCAACCCTCACCGGGCCCCGGGACAACCAACCCCCACCGGGCCCCGGGACAACCAACCCCCCTACCGACGGGTTGGGGAGAACCAACATCCAAGCTGCTCCCTGTCATCGCTCCCGGGATCCCCGTCCAGAGCAGCGGTGGTGTCACAACCTCACCACAACCGTGGGTGGCGTCACGGACAATATCAAATCCCCAAAATCAATCCCCTTTTCACTCATGGGCGAGGAGCGCCGCTCGAGGCCCCAGGATCCGGCCCACTGCTTGAGCCACCACCGAGCATCAGTAGCAGAAGCAGCCGGACCCGAGCAGTGGGTGAGCGCAGCGCACCTCCTCCGCCCGCGACACATACACATGCGCCGGCATTGACGTCCTGCACAGGTTATAATAGCGTGTCCCTCCCCGGCCTGTGCTCATGGTGTAATAGTCTGTCTCTCCTTGAATGTGCTGTATGTACTACTGGTGGGAGATTGTTTGTTCTTCTCAGCATGGGACTTCTCCAATCCACAACTTGGTAAACAGAACAGAGCCAGGACGTCTAAAGGCCCAGTCACACTAAGCAACATCGCTAGCAACATCGCTGCTAACGAACAACTTTTGTGACGTAACAGCGATGTTGCTAGTGATGTTGCTGTGTGTGACATCCAGCAACAACCCGGCCCCTGCTGTGAGGTTGTTGGTTGTTGCTGAATGTCCTGGGTCATTTTTTAGTTGTTGCTGTCCCGCTGTGAAGCATAGATCGCTGTGTGTGACAGCGAGACAGCAACAACTAAATGTGCAGGCAGCAGGAGCCGGCTTCTGCGGACACTGGTAGCCACGGTAAACATCGGGTAACCAAGAAGCCCTGTCCTTGGTTACCCGATATTTACCTTCGTTACCAGCCTCCGCCGCTCTCACTGTCAGTGCCGGCTCCTGCTCCTTGCACGTGTAGCAGAGTACACATAGGGTAATTAACCCGATGTGTACTGTAGCTAGGAGAGCAGGGAGCCAGCGCTAAGCAGTGTGCGCGGCTCCCTGTTCTCTGCACGTGTAGCTGCGTGCGCTGGTAACCAAGGTAAATATCGGGTTGGTTACCCGATATTTACCTTAGTTACCAAGCGCAGCATCTTCCACGCGGCGCTGCTGGCTGGGGGCTGGTCACTTGTTGCTGGTGAGCTCACCAGCAACTCGTGTATCGACGCTCCAGCGATCCCTGCCAGGTCAGGTTGCTGGTGGGATCGCTGGAGCGTCGCAGTGTGACATCTCACCAGCAACCTCCTAGCAACTTACCAGCGATCCCTGTCAGGTTGGATCGTTGTTGGGATCGCTGGTAAGTTGTTTAGTGTGACTGGTCCTTTAGTCCATTCATGTATCAAATATCCAGGGGGTGGATCAAAGGTGAGGTGAAAGAATCAGCCACATATTTTGAGTTAGTTGATGCTTTGTTGGAGAAAGGCAAGGATCTGTGCTGAGGGCAGATCCTTGTGCCTGTGTATGGACTATGGGACATTGAAAATCAGCTGCTACGTGGCATTGTGTTGTCTCAGCCATGCTATTGGATTTAAGGAACACATCTAAGGACTGTTGTTGCATTTTCCTTGGCATTGGATTGCTGTGTGGCGCCCCGGATCTGTTTTCTTTGTGTAGACTCATTGTGGACTCTAAAGAACCATTTGGATATTGGATGTTTTATGCTCCCTGCCTCAATAAATCTTGTTGACTTGTTCATCGGCCTGGTGTCCCTGCCTGCTCTGTTGCATACCCCGTCACACAGGCGAACTACAATACTTTGATCAAAGTGCGCCTGCGCAGGACCTCAATGCCAGCACGTATGACGTAGACGCGTCATGCACCGCGGCTTCAGAATAAGGAAGACCAAGATGGCCAAAAGGGGAGATGCCCATCTGACCAGTCTGCATCGGAGCGACCTTCTAGGTGAGTATTATAAAGTGTTTATGTTCTACACAGCGGCCTGGGCTCTTATATACAGCATTCTAACATGCTGTATATAAGAGCCCACTGGTGGTGGCCTCAGCTTATAGGGCAAATAAGTGGTGACAGATTCCCTTTAATGGACAGTTGAGTGGAAGGAAAAAGTGTGAAAAAGTTGCACAAGCAACCGGGATAACCGCAGCCTTGATAGGATTGTTAAAAAAAGGCTATTCAAAATTTTGGGGGAGATTCACAAGGAGGGGACTACTGCTGGTGTGGTGCCCCTGACCTGGTCAAGAACCACTGAGTACTGCACCCATGCTGGGGGCAGTACAACACAGGTAATCCAGAAGGCTGACCCAGGTGTGGTTACACAGGCGAATAGTAATCAGGTCTCCCACATTGACCTTTGAAAAGACCCCTGGGGAATCCAGGAGGGGGCGTGGCCTCCATCTCTACTCAAGGGGTGTGGTAGAGAGCCTGGTTGCTAAGTTGTGTGGGCAGGCACAGAGGGGAGGAAGTAGTGAGCCAGTCTGAAGTGAAGCTCAGGGAGAGCAGTCGCAAGGAGGAGACCCTGCAGGCTGTCACTAGTCAGACACCACAGGTGCAGTGGCTAATGACGGAGGAGAACGGTCCCCTGGTAGTGCCGCCCGAAATCCACCCAAGGCTGGAGTGCAAAGGGGTGGCTGAGTACGGGGACTGCCAGGAGAGGACGAGGCCACATGGGGTTACAGGTCCCCAGCGCAGGGTCCCATTCAGTTGGCCTGCCAAACCTGCAGGTGTAGGTACTTCATACCCTCCACCATAACATCCCAGAGTCCGGAGCCACGTAGCAACGAGAGGCCCCATAGATCACAAGAGGCAAGCAGCCAGAGTGACCTAGTCCAGGTTACAAGCAGACGGGCCGAAAGAAGGGGAAAACAGACAGCAGCAACATACCTGGGTGACCCCGTAGGACTACAAGTCTGTCTCACCCCAAAAACACAAGGTATAGGAAGGCGAGTCAGTAGCTACCCTCACAAGTCATCTTGAAGGAGCCTGGTTCCCTACTGGTGCATCACAGCTACGCCCGGGTTACTCACCCTGCCACCTGACATGAGTAAAAACCCTGAAAGACATTGTGTGTGTGTGTGTGTGTGTGTGTGTGTGTGTGTGTGTGTGTGTGTGTGTGTGTGTGTGTGTCATTCTGCGACCTGTGGTTCCACACACTTACACTGGGCCCTAGGGCCAGCCTCACTCTCGGGAGGCCACTACATCTAGCTGCAGCCAATATCAGCCCCAGGCGTCCACTAATCTGCAGTGGCAGTCACCCTGACCACAATACCGAGAGTGGCGTCACAAATCCTAAAGAAAACAACCTACCTGTGACCAGACTGTCCCTCCACGTGGAGTCCCTGAAGGTAATGCAGACCTGGGCTCCACATTTGGCGTCACAAACAGGATAAGGACTAGACCTGTTAAGACAGGTGACCATGTGCCTTGGCGATCCGCTTAAAAAGTTTGAAGTGCCGCCATATTGCCACCATGAAAAGCGCGCCAAGAAACAACAGCAGCCCGTGCAGAAAGAAGTAGCCGCCCACGAAGAGGTTACCCAGAGAACCCCTGAAGCGTTCTGACCTTGAAAGAGAGAATGAGAGGCGGATCTGTCCCTGGACGGCGGGAAGCTATCAGTCTGCAGAAAACGAAACTTAGCAGATGCAAAGAGAGGACTGGATGAGCAGCGACCTAGGAAGCATGGCGACTGCATAAAGAGACCCAGAGCCAGGCTCCGCTGCCTGGTGGGACTGGGAGCTTGCCCAGTTCTGCATCCGGCTGAAGGCCAGGATCGTACAACAGCTCAGGGAAGGACGCACGGAGCTCCGGGAGATGGCTACAGCGGTTCGGGCCTATGAGAGGTGGACCGCGCGACAAGTGCCACATCGGATGGCGACCACCCAGACGCCGATGATGCTGCCAATTAGTGAGTTCAGTGTTGCCCCTGCCCTCGTGAGAGTCCCGCCGGCACTGTCCCACCCTGCAGTTACTGCAATGCCCGCATCGCGCCACGCTGTCATGCCCGTGAAGATCCCTGATGCAACCCAGGATGTGAAGCTCACCACGGCCAACGTTGCGAAACCCGCGGTCCCTGCAGAGACGCCGGGTGGGATGACGCCCAGCCGGCCAAGACCAGGCCGCAGCAGCGACACCCAGCCCGGCCCGCCAAGACCAGGCCGCAGCAGCGACGCCCAGCTCGGCCCGCCAAGACCAGGCCGCAGCAGCGACGCCCAGCCCGGCCCGCCAAGACCAAGCCGCAGCAGCAACGCCCAGCCCGGCCCGCCAAGACCAGGCCGCAGCAGCAACGCCCAGCCCGGCCCGCCAAGACCAGGCCGCAGCCACGCCAGGCTCGGCCCGCCAAGACCAGGCCGCAGCCACGCCAGGCTCGGCCCGCCAAGACCAGGCCGCAGCCACGCCAGGCTCGGCCCGCCAAGACCAGGCCGCAGCCACGCCAGGCCCGGCCCGCCAAGACCAGGCCGCAAGGCCATCTGCTTCAGCCTGCAGGGCAGAGACAGCCACCACACCCCAGCCGCTGACTGAAGAACCAGGTTCTGCGTCCCCGTCGGGAGAAGACCCTGCGTTCTTGAGATTCAAGGCAGAGCTGGAGGCACGATTCCCAAAAGACCTGGTGGACCAGTACGTCATCCCCAGGCGGTTACACGGAGTGATCCCAGCAGCTGCCCCGGCTCAGACAAGCCCACCGCCCTGTCCAAGGAGAGAAACCTATCCCCAGCGCTGCCACCAGAGGAGTGCTCAGAAGACTTAAGGGGGAGGGGAGGCCAGAAGGCTGAGGAGTCGACCCCATCAGAGGAGGATGCGGCACCATGTGTGATTGAAAGGGGCCCAGAGCCAGAAATGCTGGCGTACTCCCGCTGGGATGAGGAGAGCCCGACGTCCCCCGCAGAAGACGACGCGCTGGCCATCACAATACCGTGCATGTATGTAACCTGGGAGCCCGCAGCACAGAAGAGCCCCACGAGCAGAGCACAACGTCGCGCCCGAGCAAAACAGACAGCAATACAGCAGTCCCCAGGTCGACACAGACAAGATGTTACAGCACGGGACTTAGAAGATAAGCAGTTCTTAAGAAGAAGGAAGAGTCTATGTAAAGCAAGAAAAGTACAGCAGAGTTAAAGTTTTGAAAAGTTTGCAACGTTTAAAGAGAAAGTTCAAAAATGTGCCCACATAGACTAAGGTGATAACCCTGTTTATCAAGTCTACTTTGCACCTGGCATTGTGCACTTTTGAAAAATACAAACCGTAAGGCTATGAACTGGCTATAGCCACAAACTCTTGCAGTGTATGTAGTTACCACCAGAGCCTGCCTGTTTAGAGGCCTGGCTCGCCTGTGACCAGGGAGCACGCCTGTTTATGGGGCCTGGCTCTCCACCACTAAGAGGGTACCCTGTCTGCATCAACTGTGCATGCCGCCTCTACATTCCTGCCAGAAGAGGCCGAAGGCGCGGCTCCACAAGGCAGGGTATACCCTGTTAACCACCAGACCAAGAAAACCGCTTCTACATCCTGCCAGAAATGGCCGAAGGCACGGCTCGACAGGAAAGTAAGATTGGAGGAAAGGTCTGGGGAAACAGATGGCCCAGACCTGGTTGCTAAAAGGATCGGTGACCTGCCTCCTGAGAGGGTTTTGGGTGGGTAACGGACTTGTGGGTGGGGGGGGTGAAAAGTGGTACCTGGTGGTTTTATAGTGTTTTATGATGCTTTTACAATGTTTTTACTGTTTTATGCATTTTAAAATGTTTGTCTTGCAGCCCGAGGACGTGCTGTTGATAATGTGGCGCCCCTGACCTGGTCAGGCACCACTGAGTACTGCACCCATGCTGGGGGCAGTACAACACAGGTAATCCAGAAGGCTGACCGAGGTGTGGTTACACTGGCGCATAGTAATCAGGTCTCCCACATTGACCTTTGAAGGGACCCCTGGGGAATCCAGGAGGGGGTGTGGCCTCATCTCTAGTCAAGGGGTGTGGTAGAGAGCCTGGTTGCTAAGTTGCGTAGGCAGGAAGTAGTGAGCCAGTCTGAAGTGAAGCTCAGGGAGAGCAGTCGCAAGGAGGAGACCCTGCAGGCTATCACTAGTCAGACACCGCAAGGGCAGTGGCTACTGCCGGAGAAGAACGGTCACCTGGTAGTGCCGCCCGAAATCCACCCAAGGCTGGAGTGCAAAGGGGTGGCTGAGTACAGGGACTGCCAGGAGAGGACCAGGCCACATGGGGTTACAGGTCCCCAGCGCAGGGTCCCATTCAGTTGGCCTGCCAAACCTGCAGGTGGGGGTACTTCATACCCTCCACCATAACACCACAGAGTCCGGAGCCGCATAGCAACGAGAGGCCCCATAGATCACAAGAGGCAAGCAGCCGGAGTGACCTGGTCCAGGTTACAAGCAGACGGGCCGAAAGAAGGGGAGAACAGGCAGCAGCAACTTCCCTGGGTGACCCCGTAGGACTACAAGTCTGGGTCACCCCAAAAACACAAGGGCTAGGAAGGAGAGTCAGTAGCTACCCTCACAAGTCAGCCTGAAGGAGCCTGGTTCCCTACTGGTGCATTACAGCTACGCCTGAGTTACTCAACCTGCCACCTGACGTGAGTGAAAACCCTGAAAGATATTCTGGTTGTGTGTGAGTCATTCTGTGACCTGTGGTTCCACACACTTACAGTCATGGCCAAAAGTTTTGAGAATGACACCAAAATTATATTTTCACATGATCTGTTGCCCTCTGGTTTTTAATTGTGTTTGTCTGATGTTTACATCACATACAGAAATATAATTGCAATCATATTAGGAGTACCAAAAGGTTATATTGACAGAATGAGTTAATGCAGCAAGTCAATATTTGCAGTGTTGACCCTTCTTCAGGACCTCTGCAATTCTCCCTGGCATGCTCTCAATCAACTTCTGGACCAAATCCTGACTGATAGCTGTCCATTCTTGCATAAGCAATGCTTGCATTTTGCCAGAATTTGTTGGTTTTTGTTTGTCCACCCGTCTCTTGATGATTGCCCACAAGTTCTCAATGGGATTAAGATCTGGGGAGTTTCCAGGCCATGGACCCAAAATCTCTGTTTTGTTCCATGAGCCATTTAGTGATCACCTTTGCTTTATGGCAAGGTGCTCCATCATGCTGGAAAAGGCATTGTTGGGCGCCAAACTGCTCTTGGACAGTTGGGAGAAGTTGCTCTTGGAGGACATTCTGGTACCATTCTTTATTCATGGCTGTGTTTTTGGGCAAGACTGTGAGTGAGCCGATTCCCTTGGCTGAGAAGCAACCCCACACATGAATCGTTTCAGGATGCTTAACAGTTGGCATGAGACAAGACTGGTGGTAGTGCTCACCTCTTCTCCTAATAAGCTGTTTTCCAGATGTCCCAAACAATCGAAAAGGGGATTCATCTGAGAAAATGACTTTACCCCAGTCCTCAGCAGTCCACTCCCTGTACCTTTTGCAGAATATCAGTCGGTCCCTGATGTTTTTTCTGGAGAGAAGTGGCTTCTTTGCTGCCCTTCTTGAAACCAGGCCTTGCTCAAAGAGTCTCCGCCTCACAGTGCGTGCAGAAGCACTCACACCAGCCTGCTGCCATTGCTGAGCTAGCTCGGCACTGCTGGTAGTCCGATCCCGCAGCTGAAACAGTTTTAAGATACGGTCCTGGCGTTTGCTGGTCCTTCTTGGGCGCCCTGGAACCTTTTTGGCAACAATGGAAGCTCTCTCCTTGAAGTTCTTGATGATGCGATAGATTGTTGACTGAGGTGCAATCTTTGTAGCTGCGATACTCTTCCCTGTTAGGCCATTTTTGTGCAGAGCAATGATGGCTGCATGTGTTTCTTTAGAGATAACCATGGTTAACTGAAGAGAAACAATGATACCAAGCACCAGCCTCCTTTTAAAGTGTCCAGTGGTGTCATTCTTACTTAAGCATGACTGATTGATCGCCAGCCCTGTCCTCATCAACACCCACACCTGTGTTAATGGAACAATCACTAAAACCATGTTAGCTGCTCCTTTTAAGGCAGGAATGCAATGATGTTGAAATGTGTTTTGGGGGTTAAAGTTCATTTTCTTAGCCAATATTGACTTTGCAAGTAATTGCTGTTAAGCTGATCACTCAATATGACATTCTGGAATATATGCAAATTGCCATTGGAAAAACTTAATCAGTAGACTTTGTAAAAATTAATATTTGTAGCATTCTCAAAACTTTTGGCCATGACTGTACACTGGGCCCTGGGGCCAGCCTCACTCTCGTGAGGCCACTACGTCTAGCTGCAGCCAACATCAGCTCCAGGCATCCCTTAATCTGCAGTGGCGGTCACCCTGACTGCAATACCGAGAGTGTCATCACGGATCCTAAAGAAGACAACCTACCTGTGACCAGACTGTCCCTCCACGTGGAGTCCCTGAAGACCCTGAAGGTAATGCAGACCTGGGCTCCACACTGGAGTTAGTGCTTCAACAGCCACCACACACAGACATATCCAGCACATGAGCTACAAATGTCGTATTCCTTGTGTCAAGCCATGCATGACCAATAGACAATGCCAAAAGCGTCTTACCTGGGCAAAGGCGAAAAAGAACTGGATTATCGCTCAGTGGTCCAAGGTGTGGTTTCCAGATGAAAGTAAATTTTGCATTTCATTTGGAAATCAAGGTCCAGAGTCTGGAGGAAGAGTGGAGAGGCACACAATCCAAGCTGCGTAAGGTCTAGTGTGACGTCTCCACAATCAGTGATGGTTTGGGGAGCCATGTCATCTGCTGGTGTAGGTCAGCTGTGTTTTATCAAGACCAAAGTCAGCACAGCCATCTACCAGGAAATTTTTGAGCACTTCATGCATGCCTCTGCGGAGAAACTTTTTGGAGTTGGAAATTTCATTTTCCAGCAGGATGTGGCACCTGTCCACACTGCCAAAAGTACCAATACCTGGTTTAACCCCTTAAAGACTGCAGACAGTAAAATTATGTCTCAGCGGTCATAGTGTTATTCCGACCCGGCTGACGTGGGCAGCCGGAGGGGATCCACGCACATGTCAGCTGATTTGTACAGCTGAAATGTGTGCCTAGCAGGCATGAGCATATCCGTGATCTGCCCCTACCTGTTAACTTTGTAAATGATGCTGTCAAAATGTGACAGTGCTATTATAATAGCGGTCACGATTAAAGTTTACCCACCCCCAACACTGGAAGTCACATGATGTGATCATGTGGATCCGATGATTGTCATGGTCACACAGGGTCATGTGATGACTCATGTAGCTCACACGACTCACTTCCTGTTTCACCCAGCTGAGAGCTGTGTGACAGGAGATGATCATTTCTGGTGTTCACAGTGGTGTAGCTGTGATCAGCAGAAATGGAGGAGTGATCAGACTGTTGATTCTTATAGTGTCCTATGGGGACTAGTAAATAAAAAAAATAAATAAATTTAAAAAAATAAAAAAAGAAACCACTTAAAAGTTCAAAACACCCCCCTTTCGCCCCATTGAAAATTAAAGGGTTAAAAAAAAATAAAAAATACACATTTGTTATTGCCGCATTCAGAAATGCCCGATCTATCAAAATACAAAATCAATTAATCTAATTGATTAACGGCATAGCGGCACAAAAAATCTGCACAAAAATGGTACCATTAAATGACCAAGTATTGAGTGCATTTACTATACATACTTTTCCATACGCCAACATTTCTGAGCTTAAAATAATTTTTTCAGTTGGTCTTATATAATATTCTAATTTTCTGAGATAATGACTTGTGTTTTCATTGGCTGTAAGCCGTAATCATCAACAATAACAGAAATAAACACTTAAAATTGATCACTCTGTGTGTAATGATTCTATATAATACTAGCTGTACCCTACCACGCTTCGCTGTGGCACATTCTCGTTTAACGGATAAGAAGTGAAACAGAAGATACGTTTCCAGCAAGAGTTTAATTTGCCAACACTTGTAGGTATACAATATTTTTGGTTTTACCATCGGCTGATCAGATAAAAAGATTGGTTTGCCAACCCTAAAGCATGCAACATACGGATTGCTTCAGCGATGGACAATTGTATGTGAATATAGACCACACAATTCTAAAGATTGACCCTGAGCTTTGTTGATAGTAATTGCAAACGCCAATCAAAGAGGGAATTGCACTCTCTTGAATTGAAACGGTATATCAGATAGAATAATGGGAATTTGAGGAAAGAGGACATCTTCACCTTTGTAAGGGTCCGTCAAAATCGTTGCTTCTATTATGTTGCTCATCAATTTTTTGACTACAAGCTGCTTGCCGTTGCAGAGTTTTGGCTGATTAATATTTCGTATGATAATAATGGGCACACCGATTGTTTTCACCTCGCTCCCAGCATATACATTTTTTTCCATTCCAGTCACAGAAACAAAATCTGTGACGTGACGGTCGCCTCACTCCCAGCATATAACATTTTTTTCATTCCAGTAACAGACACAAAATCTGTGACGGGACGGTCATGTTTTGGACAATCATCTGTCAATTGAGTGAGTGAGAAAATAACCGTCATTTTGCATCTCTATACTGTTGCCGTTGTTTCGCCATGGTTCTAACCATAGAGTGTGGTTGTTAGTCTACCGTGAACAGTTGAAATTTTCCGCGGTTGCGTGGATGCGTGGATTGCGATGAGTAGACCGAAACACTTGCGGGGCTCGAGGGCACATTGTGTCAAAATTTGACAATCGGTTGGGAAATTTGTGAGATAAGCAGATCTTTACAAAACACACATAAGATTTTTATTTATATAGATATGAATTTCACTTTTTGTATTGAATTACTGAAATAAATGATCTATTGGAGGATATTGTAATTTATTGAGATGCATCTGTATGTATAAATACAGATGTAAGTGTCCCACAAAAAACAGACCACAACAAGGCATTTCAGATACCAATGAAAATAGACAACCCCAACCCACACCCCCCTAAAAAACACATGTTGAACAGTAAGATATTTTGCACATGCTATGGTGGTGACTAATTTATCAATGTCTGCTTGGTCTAATGTTTTTTTTAGGTTTTTTTAAGGAGACTGCAGCAATAATGCTATTGATGTATACCTATGGGCACTATATTTTCTGTTAGATTAATTCTTCAGGATAGGAGCCTGAAGTGTCGGTGTGCACTCAGCACAACCCTGTGGACTTCTTCTGTTACATCTACAACCAGAGAGATGGACAGTGTCTGAAAAAAAGAATGTGTCCCTTAAAGAGCTTTGCAAAGAGAACAAATCAGAGGATGTCGCCCAGTGAGAGAAGAGTTCTGTGGAGCGTAATATGCAGGTGACGGGAACTGGTATAGAGCTCAGATGAAGGACCTCATAGCCCTGAGCATGGTAAAGCTGGTCTTCCACTATGTGGAAATGCATATATTATATAAAGTCACTACAAACGGAGTGATCTATTTCAAGTGTTTATGTCCCACCCCCATGTCAGTAGCCGAACTGCTCGGATCCAGATCCGCGGTGGCTTGAGGGTCTCCAGACCAGGGGGTCATGCGGCCACTCAAATGAAGGGGGATATTTACAGGGGATGATAGAGTTCATGACGCCACCCGTGGTGTGTGATAATTAGGAGTACCACTGCTGCAGTTGGGGAGTACCCGGGGATGATGGAATGGGACAGCCAGGTGTTGTAACCTTACACGGGTGGGGGGGGGGGGGAGGATACCCTGGGACTCAGTGGTTGAGGGGGATCCTGTTGGGTGAAGAGGGGTCACTTGCGTACTCACTCAGTCCATTAAGCTGACACAGACAACTGGATAAACCAAAGTTCTAGATACCGTTGCCGCTGAGGGGAGCTTAGTTCGAGTCATGTCCCCAATGGTGTTGCCTGGTGATCCGTGACCTGCCTCCTGGCACTAAGTTTACTTCTCTGTTGGTCCCGGTAGTATGAAACTGGCCGGGTCCCGCTCCCCACTATGGCTAAGTGTGGGAGCTTGCTCTCAGGGTTCACGCTTGACATTTTCTGGACTGTTTTGAGTGGAAAGTCCTATCCCCCTCATTGCGCTAGTACCCCGATTTTGGTTAGCAACAGCAGCAGCAGGGAACACTTTATCTCCTACATTTATCTGAACCAGCCCTACGGGATATCGTGACTGGGCATTCAATCGTTCTAAAGCTGGGTTCACACATAGCGACAGCGACAACGACATCGCTGTTACGTCACCATTTTCTGTGACGTAACAGTGACCTTGTAAGTCGCTGTTATGATCGCTGCTTAGCTGCCAAACACAGCGACGCAGCAGCGATCATAACGTCGCTACATGGGCAGAGAGCAGGGAGCCGCGCACACTGCTTAGCGCTGGCTCCTTGCTCTCCTAGCTACAGTACACATCGGGTTAATTAACCCGATGTGTACTGCAGCTACATGTCACAGTGCAGAGAGCAGGGAGCCGCGCACACTGCTTAGCGCTGGTGTGACGCCCTGGGCAAGCCAGGGGTCACAGGTCATGACACCACCACACACCCCACATTCCCTGCAGGAACACCAAGGTCAGAACACAAAACCCTTGTTGCCTTCCTCCAGGGGCTGATGTCCACACCAGGGGGTGGGCCAGGCGGTTGGCTCCGCCCACCGAGGAGTTCACAGCCCTGGAGGCGGGAAAACCAGGCAGATTAGTGAGAGTTGAGTTTGTAGAGTGGCAGTGAAGTGGTAGAGGAGCTAGAGTGAGGCGTTAAGGTGGAAGAGAAAGTGACAGTTAAGAGCCTGAAGTTGGTCCGGGTGTGTGCCCCGAACTGAGACAGCAAGGTTGGCAGACGGCGGTGACCGTTTGCAGGAGAGGCTGATCGGAGGTTGCCGAAAGGACCGTGGACGGGTGGTGGCCCGGCGGTACCAGAGCAGTATATGAAGAGAAGCCAGCACCATTGGCAGGGGCCTTTCGGATCCCGGCAAGGCTAGGAGTCGCCGTGAATTTGCCAAATCCGTCAGTAAAGGGGACCTCCTGGGTCTCCCAACAGCCAAAGTCCCGATTGAAGGCAACCGTCCAACCATATTGGAGAGACACCGCCACCGCCAGGGCACCAGTTTCTCAGGGCCAGCGCCTGCGGGCAAAAGAGGGGCTCCTCCGGCTCATATCCAAGCTGGGGAGCGGGTTACCGGTGGGAATCCATTGCTACCACAACCGTATTTAGGTGCAGGAAAGAGACAGTCACCGCTAACTTGCAGGGAACATCAACACCGCAGCCGTCCGAGGGAGCCGTCCAACCAGCCGCTTGTTTACCGTGAACTGTGTCATCATCCTTGGGCTGAGTGAGTACCTCCGTGCCGTGCGGCACAGCGCTGCCCCTGCGCCCCAACAGGCCCCATAACCCGCCTGTCAACCATCCTAACTCTCCATCATCGGGCCCCGGGACCACCAACCCCCCTACCCACGGAGGGGAGGGCCAACATCTAGCTGCTCCATACCATCACCCCCGGGATCCCCATACAGAGCAGCGGTGGTGTCCACACAATCACCACAACCGTGGGTGGCGTCACGGACAATAAATCCCCAAAACCAATCCCCCCCTTTTCACTCACGGGCGAGGAGCGCCGCTCGAGTCCCCGGGATCCGGCACATCGCTCGAGCCACCGAGCAGCAGAGGCCGCAGCAGCAGCGGCAGCCCGACCCGAGCAGAGGGAGAGCGCGGCGTCCCCTCCTCCGCCCGCGACACTGGCTCCTTGCTCTCCTAGCTACAGTACACATAGGGTTAATTACCCGATGTGTACTGCAGCTACATGTGCACAGAGCAGGAGCCGGCACTAGCAGCAAGAGCGGCGGAGGCTGGTAACGAAGGTAAATATCGGGTAACCAGGGAAAGGTCTTCCCTTGGTTATCCGATGTTTACAGTGGTTACAGCTTTCCGCAGCTGCCAGATGCTGGCTCCTGCTCCCTGCTCGCTTCATTTCGTTGCTCTCTCACTGTCACACACAGCGATGTGTGCTTCACAGTGGGAGAGCGACAACGAAAAAATGAAGCAGGACATTCAGCAACGACCTCACAGCAGGGGCCAGCTCGTTGCTGGATGTCACACACAGCGACAGCGACGTCGCTGCAACGTCACAGAAAATGGTGACGTAGCAGCGACGTCGTTGTCGTCGTCGCTGTGTGTGACACCACCTTAAAAGAGTTCCCTTCTGGTGCTGCTGCTTATCTCCTGCACTTATCTGAATCAGCCCTACTGGATATTGTGACCGGGCATTCATTTGTTCTAAGGTTGCATTGCATGAACTTTTAAATGCAACAGCTGTCCACAGTTCAATTCCCCTGATTAACCCCAGTTACTAGTGGGGGGAAACACGTTGGGTGAACGATGGGAGAATTTATATGCTACACCAGACACAGCACCCCTATGTGAATTTAAGAATGGAGAATCCTGGTAACTAATCATATAGTAGCCCAGGAGGATTACCAACTAAAAGTAGGATACCCAATGGATCACTGGTTATGGCGTGTTTTATACCTTATGGTATCTATAATACATAGTAGAAACTGTCCTGTTGTGTCTATCAAGTTTACGGACATTATAATTATTTTTTCTAACCCCTCCTACTATATTGATATACTGTTAGAGGAGGTAGGGTGGTTTATAAGGATATTATACCTTGTGGAGCACTGATATTTGTCTATTTTTGCTCCTTTTGCTCCTTATATCTCTAAACACACAGAAACAACTGTTTTTGTGTGCCTATCATATATACGGACAGTATAGTTAGTCCTTAGTATCGTTTACCTCTTCTACTATATCTATTCAATACTTGAGTAGGGGGGGGATGCTGCCGGTACGGACTCATTGACACTGTATTGTCCCAAAACTTGGGACATAACCATTGATCCTTCCTACATACTGTGGCTTGAAATCTTCATTTTTTTGTCTGTGTAAATGTTGCTGTGTCTGGCAATAATGTACTGATTTTATTGCACTTTTGTATCTTGGTGGTGGTTATTCAATCAGGTAGTTAGGAACAGTGAGGGCGAGCCGCCGTGGAATGGGGGCACCACAAATCTAGGGTGCTTAAAGCCCCATTGGTAGGTAGGACACAGATCAGGGACAGATATAACCCTTCCTGGTCCATATTATCAATACTTCATCTATACCACCCTCAGACCCCTCTATAAGCTTTCCTACACCTGGCCACTCAGTGTGCACCTTCACACTACATGCACTTCTGTATGTTTTATGTTTTGGTTGATTATAAATAATCAATTAAAAGATTTTCAAAGTTGTTATTTTTATGGGTATAAAATTCTGGTCGGCAGCCAGGTGTTGTAACCTTCCACGGGTAGGGGGGGGGGAAATACCCCGGGACTCAGTGGTTGAGGGGGATGCCGTTGGGTGAAGAGGGGTCACTTGCGTACTCACTCAGTCCATTAAGCTGACGCACACAACTGGATAAACCAAAGTTCTGGATACCGTTACCGCTGAGGGGAGCTTAGTTTTTGGTCCCGTCCCCAATGGTGTTGCCTGGTGATCCATGACCTGCCTCCTGGCACTAAGTTTACTTCTCTGTTGGTCCCTGTAGTATGGAACTGGTCGGGTCCCGCTCCCCACTATGGCTAAGTGTGGGAGCTTACTCTCAGGGTTCACGCTTGGGATTTTCTGGACTGTTTTGAGTGGAAAGTCCTATCCCCCTAGTTGCACTAGTACCCCGATTCTGGAGCGGGTGGAGAGCAGATCTTGAAGGCTCCGTTCTCGTCGGGTAAATTGTCAGGTTGCCTGAAGCTACTCCCTGACCTAGTGTCAACGTATCCCGTCATGCCTTGGTCCCAGCCCGGTGATGGTGCAAGGCCTCCGGCTGTCCTCCTCAACAGATCCATGCCCCTTGCCACTATCCCCTGCAACCGGGGGTCCACCTCCTCTAGGCCCAGACCACCGCCTGACACCTAGATAGCTTCCTAGGAGCCCTGCTGCTGACCTCCTCTCTCTTTCACTTCCAACGCACTCTCCCTCTCCTGACCTCCCCTGTCCAACCCTCCAGGTGGGCAACTCTATTCCACTCAAGTCATCCACTGGTGTGTTTGGTGGGTGTGGTGCAGAGTGTACCTAGGATTTGATTAGCTGATGTAGACAACACTATATAGTTGGGGACCCATAACCAAGAACGAGGTGGATACTGCACGGGAGGGAAGATTGTGCAATACCCTGTGACGACCTGATAGTCCAGGGGCGTCACATTCCCCCTTGGTTAAACGTAGCTCGTCCTCGAGCTACAAGACATCAGAGGTTTATTTTTTTTTTTTTCAAAACTGCAAAAATAGAAAACAACAACATTTTTATTTACAAGATTCATCCCACATTAGGGAAGTTGGGCACTTGAAAGTTACTATAATTTTGAGTTCATCAAACCAACAGTGGAACGCTACCGGTTAGGTTAGTAGCGGAGGTTCAACCTGCTCCATTGTAGCCTCTTCCTGCGACAGTCCAGTCCCAATTTCCCAGATCCCATTAACCCGCCACCCAAACAACCTGACCTGCTGCATACCTATTTGTGGGTCCGTGACCAAGTTAAGATCCCGGGTGTTGCAAAAGACGACTCTGGTAGGCACAGGAGGTGCAACTATTTCCAATACACAAGTCAGTGTTGGTCACAACCAGTCCTATGACCATGGTCCATTTTTACTGTAAAACATTGGTGCATAATTAAAACGAAGTCCATGCACTTGGTGCACACACTATAAAATCTTCTTTCCAATCAGGTAACTTTCTCTGTTTATTCAAACCTTGTTGATAAAAACACTATTGTTTCCTAACATTTTCTCTAAACGAAAAATAACAAACTTTGTAAAACAATAAAAGAAACACAGATACCTAACAGTTTATATTCGCATATTACTGGTACCGCTCACTTGGAGGCTGGTAGTCCACAGTGGAGGCTGGTAGAACCTGCTCGTTAACCATAGTGAGCCGCTTCACATCCAGAGCATACCAGCCCCGCTCACTCCAATGCCGGGTGTAGGTAACCACCTCTCCTGGCTCCAGGTTACGACCCAGGTGGTCCCTCGGGAGATGTTGTTCTATATCTCTCCGAGCAACAAACACCTACTCCGAGAGGCTCGCTTCCCAGAGGAAACCCCACCCTTTTTCGGGGTCAAACCGCTTTACATGGCCCTTGTGCCATGGCCCTCTGACACAGAAGGTGGCCTTCCTTAAATGCTCCTTCTCTCTCTGGGCACGGGAAACAATCTCCCGTTGCCGCTGGTCTTGGGTTATCATCTCCAGTTTCAGCTTTGGCTGGTGTCGTTCCCAGTAGGGGCCTCAGCGTCCGACCTCGACTCCCTAGCTGGCATAGGCTTTAGTTGTGCTTTTTGCGGTCCCAACAGCCGTTGGGATGCCGCGTGGTGGAATCGGCAGCTCTTCAGGCTCCACCTCCACCATTGTGAACGAAGGAACAGACTGCTCCGCAGCCGGATTTGCAGAGTCCGGGTGCTCCGCCTCTAAGGACGGGCCCAGTGATGCGGCCGTGTCTGGTCGGGCCGGTGTCGGGGTGACCGCTGTCGTGACCTGGTCGGGTGACGGAACCAGGGGTTCTGCATCTGCGTCTTCATAAACGAGGGCTGAAGGTTCCGTTGCCATGGTGGGGGCAGGAAGCTCGGCGTCCGCCGAGGACAGGGTTGGTGGCGGCGGAATGCTCGCCGGGAGCGGGGGTGGTCCGGATCACTCAGCTGCATCGGCTGGATTAGGGCAATCATCAGGGACTGGGTAACCACTTACCCTCTCTTCACGTGGGATTTCGATCTCACGAGCTCGCAGTGCCACTGCCAGGCTCCTCATCTCTTCCCTCCAGTGGTCCAATATGAACAGGAACTGTGTTCGCATCCTTCTGCAAAGCTGCTCGTCTCTTCCTCAATCCAGGTTGCAGTCCCGGGAACAGCACGTTCCGGTGACCAGCTCCGTTCCACCATCTTTCTCTGCGGGGTCCAGGAACGTTATGCAGAGTTCTGGCGTCCCTGCTTCTCTTCCACTGCTACATGCTGTCACGCCCCCTCGGTTTTCGCTCACCACTCATTTTGGTGCTGTTGCCCTCTGGGAACTTCCGTTTCTGGGCTGACTCTCAGGATGAAGGGCGGGGCTTTGGTTTCGCACGCTTTCGTGGAGAAGGCAGCGTTTTGGCGCCAAAAGATGACGTAAGAGGGCGGAAATGGCGGGAAACAGGAATTTTGACTCTCGGTTTTGACTTCTAAGGCGCACGTCACCCAGCTAAATGGGTCCTGCTCATATCCTGTTCGTGATGCCAGGAATTTGAGGGTGTGCCGCCCCTCAGCAGCCAAGCTGCTTGGATCCGGATCCGCAGTGGCTCGAGAGTCTCCGGACCCGGGGGTCGTGCGGCCACTCAAATGAAAGAAGATATTTACAGGGGATGATAGAGTTCGTGACGCCACCCATGGTGTGTGGTAATTAGGAGTACCACTGCTGCAGTTGGGGAGTACCCGGGGATGATGGAATGCGGC